>NC_057804.1:36625332-36819927 GCF_018294505.1 Triticum aestivum | reverse complement strand
ACCTGGCTGCGATGGAGTTCGGATGACATCTATGTTCGGTGTTGACCTTGAACTTGATGATGTTCATCGCGCCAGGTCTGGTGGCCGTCATCTCATGCCTGACCATGTCCTCTAGATCCGTAGATTGATCTAGTCTGGACCGCTTTATTGGCCAGGTCCTGGCGTAAGTCATAAGTGTAGTTCGGCGCCACTGCCTCCTTGCCTCCACGGCGAGGTGGTGCAGGCTGGTGTTCAGCGTGATGAGTCGTTTTGTCCCGTCCACGTGGTGGTCGGTCTGATTGATCAACATAATAATATTTTGACGGAATTGCCTCAAGGGCTTCATCATCAATTTGTGGCAGCAGCCTCCACTTGGGGTAATGAAAGTGCAACTAATCCCTGGGTGGTTTTGGTAATTCTTAACAACATATAGTTCATTGAACTAATGATCTTTTAAGATAATCATTTCAGGAAGTTCAATGATTGGCATGGAATGGACTAGAGATGTGGACCCCTCAAAATGCAAAGGATATATATATTGGCAACAAGCTCAAGACTCTACATTTTCATTTTAGTGATCCAAGATCACATTGAGACCATAGGATCCAATACTATTAAAAGGGGATGAGGTGTTGATCAATGGGTTACTTGCTCAAAATGCTTTGTTGATATGCTCCAAAACTCTCAACGACTTTCTCATTTCCACATATGTCATAAGCCTAAAGTCAAATTCGGTCCCACCGATTTGAGCTATCCGGCGCCACCGAGTTTCATTTGACATAGCCACTGCAGCAAACCCTAGTTACTTCGGTCTCACTAATAGGGATCTCGGTCTCACCGAGATGGGATTGCAAACTCTTTGTTTCCTTTTTGTAACATTTCGGTCTCCCCGAAAGAGCAAATCGGTCCCACCAAGTCTGCATTGCAAACTCCCTGTTTCCTTTTCGTAACACTTCGGTCCCACCGAAGTGAGTGAATCGGTCCCGCCGAGTTTGCCTGACCAACCCTCTGTGTACCTATTGCTGAAATCGGTCCCATCGAGTTTATGCGATCGGTCACACCAAGATTACGTTATGCCCTAACCCTAGCATATCGATCCCACCGAAAATCCTAATGTTCACATTTTGAACTAAATCGGTCCGACCGAGTTTGCTGATTTGGTCCCACCGAGTTTGGGAATCTGTGTGTAACGGTTAGATTTTGTGTGGAGGATATATATACCCCTCCACCCACTCTTCATTCGTGGAGAGAGCCATCAGAACAAACCTACACTTCCACTACTCATTTTCTGAGAGAGAACCACCTACTCATGTGTTGAGGCCAATATATTCCAATCCTACCATATGAATCTTGATCTCTAGCCTTCCCCAAGTTGCTTTCCACTCAAATCATCTTTCCACCATAGCCAAATCTGTGAGAGAGAGTTGAGTGTTGGGGAGACTATCATTTGAAGCACAAGAGCAAGGAGTTCATCAACAACACACCATCTATTACCTTTTGGAGAGTGGTGTCTCCTAGAATGGTTAGGTGTCACTTGGGAGCCTCCGTCAAGATTGTGGAGTTGAACCAAGGAGTTTGTAAGGGCAAGGAGATCGCCTACTTCGTGAAGATCTACCCTAGTGAGGCAAGTCCTTCGTGGGCGATGGCCATGATGGGATAGACAAGGTTGCTTCTTCGTGGACCCTTAATGGGTGGAGCCCTCCGTGGACTCATGCAACCGTTACCCTCTGTGGGTTGAAGTCTCCATCAACGTGGATGTACGGTAGCACCACCTATCGGAACCACGCCAAAAATCTTCATGTCAACATTGCATTTGCTCCCTCTAAACTCCCCCCATTTACTTTCTTGCAAGGTGCATGCTTTGCTTTCCGCTGCTCATATACTCTTTGCATGCTTGCTTGAATTGTATTCTGATTGCTTGACTTGTGCTAAGTTGCTAAAATCTACCAAGAACTAAAATAAGGAAAAGGTTAAGTTTTTATTTGGTCAAGTAGTCTAATCAACCCCCCCCCCTCAAGACATACTTTCGATCCTACAAGTGGTATCAGAACTTTGGTCTCCAGTTGCCTTGATTTCCATAGCTTTGGTGATCATAGCCTTGGTTTCACAACCTAGGAAAGTATGGCGTCTAGCGAGGGAAATTACCACCATAGAGGTCCTTACTTCGATCATACTAATTTTGCTAGTTGGAAACATAAGATGAAAATGCATATTCTTGGACATAACCCCACCGTTTGGGCTATTGTGTGTATTGGTTTGCAAGGTGAATTCTTTGATGGGAGAGAACCAGACCGTGAAGCTACCGCGGAAGAATTGAAGATGTTGCAATACAATGCTCAAGCTTGCGATATCCTCTTCGATGGATTGTGCCCCAAAGAATTCAACAAAATCAGCCGTCTTGATAATGCAAAGGAATTTTGGGATACTTTGATTGATATGCACGAAGGTACCGACTCCGTCAAGCAATCCAAGTTGGATGTGCTTTAAAGTCAACTTGACAAGTTCAAAATGAAGGATGGTGAAGGTGTCACCGAAATGTACTCTAGGCTTGCTCTCATCACAAATGAGATTGCCAGCTTAGGAAGTGAAGAGATGACCGATAAATTCATCATCAAGAAGATCTTGAGAGCCTTGGATGGAAAATATGATACCGTGTGCACATTGATCTAAATGATGCCAAATTACAAAGATCTCAAGCCAACCGAAGTCATTGCAAGAATTGTTGCTCATGAGATGTCACTCAAGGACAAAGAAGATCTTCACAACAAGTCAAGTGGTGCTTACAAAGCCCCATGTGACGCTCCTACATCATCAAATGGGAAACAAGCCTTCAATGAAGAACTGAGCTTAATGGTGAAGAACTTCAACAAATTCTACAAGAGTAGAAGCAAGGAAAGAAGTTCCAAGTCAAGGTCCTACAATGACAAAAGATCTTCTAGTCGTGAGCGAAACTGCTACAATTGTGGAAGACCCGGACACTACTCAAATGAGTGTACAGCTCCCTACAAAAGAAGAGAAGACTCACCTAAAATAAGAAGCAAAAGGGAAGAATAACCTCCAAGAGAGAGAAGGGGTAGAGATGATCGCTATGAACGAAGAACCTCTCGAAGAAGCAAGGATTCGGAAAGGAAGGACAACTCATCAAGGAGATACACAAAATGAATACATCAAGCTCATGTTGGTGAATAGGTATCCGGCTCCGACTCCGACCACCACTCCGAGAAGTTATCACTCCGACTCCAAATATACTCAAGATGAAGGTGTTGCCAGTCTAGCACTTGTGTCAACCAACTCCTACGACATATTTGATTCACCAAATGAAGGAATTGGGAGATTCTTCATGGCTAAAGGCCCCAAGGTAACACATCCCGAGTATGTTGATTTCAATAGTGATGAAGATGACTTGCTAGGTGATGATGATTTACTTGTTGACAACTCTAGTGATGAACACTGTGATGAAACTTCAATTAATCATGCTAATCAAGATAAAACAAATGACAATGATAAGGAGAAGATTGAGCGTCTAACTAAAGAACTAAACACTCTTAAGTTAGCTCATGAAACTACTTTAGAAGATCATCGAGAACTTTTAAAAACTCATGAGAAGTTACACTTCGAAAATCTCAATCCTGAGCAAGAGCATGAGTTCTTAAAGGCCATCAATGATGATCTTCGGAAGAAAAGTTCTTCTTGCATTGACAAGCGTTTACTCTTGTCTACTTATATCCCACAAGTAAAATCTAGCAACAAGAACAAGAAAGATTCTTCTTCTAGTAGTAACAATAATCATGCTAAATCCAATATTGTTGCTTCTAGTAGTTCTCTTGATTCCAGTAATGATTCTCTTAGCCAAGTTACACTTGAGCAAGAAAATAGCTTATTGAAGGGAATTATAGAGAAAGGTGTTTACGAAAGCCTTGCCAGAAGTAAGCAATTTGAGGAAATTGTACCAGGCAAGGAAGGCACCGGAAGAATCAAGGTGTTGGTTTTGAACGAAAGTTCAATGCCAATGGAGTTGAGTGGGAAGAAGATAAATACCCCAAGATGAAGTTTGTTCCTCAATAAGAGAAGTATGACCCTACTTCCTTCAAGGGGACACAAGCTCAAGATGATCTTCCACCACAAGACCACAAGCTAAAAGGCAAGGACAAGCTTCAAGAAGAGATTGATGCATTTGAAGATGCTCCGAAGGAATCGGTCAAGTGGGTTCCCAAGACTTCATCAAGTTCTACTTCGTCAAGTACATCTACAACTCCAAGGATTCCCATCAAGATGATGTGGATCCCGAAGAAGAACTAGAGAGTTCTTGAGGGTGACTCCGCAAACATACTTCACTCATATTTATTTTGGCAAGGACAAGTGCAAACAACTTCCACATCATGCACTAGTCAAGGAGTCACAAACCCTTTTGTTGGTAAGCCAAGGGACAAGGTAACCTAATGCTTTCATGGACATCATGATGTGTGTGCTTCACTCTATGTCTATGGATATCCTTGTTTGTTCCTTGTGGGACTAACCCATGTAGGTATTGAAAGTGAAACTCACTCCAATGGATTGCTTCAAATGATCTACATCAACAATGAGCATCCACATCTTCGATATCTACATGAAGTCATCATCGACAAAGCCCAAGGTTAGTTGATCCCTCTTAAGGGGGGATATCACATCTAGGGGGAGCTTTACTCTAAGAATTTAGCTAAATCAACTCTAATGGTGTGAACACAACAATGCTTTATGTAAAAGTGGTAACCCCACTTGTGCTTAAACGATGAGTATGACCTATGATCAAATGTTCTCGTTTGACTCCTAAGTCAATATACTCATATATAGATGACCTAGTCATCGCCAATTGCTTGATAGATGCTAGAGTGATTGTGCATGCTTTGCCACATATTTCATTTGCTATCTTATTGTGTGAGCATGTTGGTTGCATACTTTTATCATTCGAGGACATCCATTTGTTGCTTTGATTGCTAGGAGTTCCTTATTTTTGCCAAATGGATGGAAAAGAATACCTAAGAACTCCCTGTAGCTATCTATGATTTTCTCTTCTCAAATTCTATTCATGCTACATCACAAAGTTTGATCTAAGTGAAATTCAAACCCTCTGGGTTAGGAGCACTCGGAGTCCCATTTTGTCATAGACTTAAAACTTCCAAAACCTCACTGTGTATTTCGGTCTGACCGACTCCTCCATTTTGGTCACACCGAGTTCAGTGGGTTGATCAAGTTTCAATCTCGATGCAACCGATTAGAACCTTTCGGTCTCACCGAGTTGCAGTAACCGCTTGTGATTCTGCGTCTCGGTGCCACCGAGTTGTTCCACTCGGTCACACCGATATGTCAGGATATAAATACTGACGCCCTGTCGCCCGCGTGTGTCCTGCTCTGCCTCTCGGGTCTCTGGATCGTCACCTTGTCGCCAGCGACCTCATGCTGCTGGTCTCCGCCGCTATCAACAGATTTCTTCGCCGTCGTTGCCGCCGTAGCGAACTCATCGCAGGGTATGAGTTTGACCCCTTGTGCACTCTTTTTACTTTTGATTCTACACACAAGGTCAATGCCATGTTCTATTCCACGTATGAGATCGATCCATCCACAGAGAATCTCCATTAGACTAGATTTGAATTGAAAATTTAGGGTTAGGTTTTTGCCGGACTCATCTCGGACCGACCGAGTTGTAGGAATCGGTTCCACCGATTTGGCTTAGGCCAAAGCAAAAGTGATTTTCGGTCTGGCCGAAAATTGCAAATCGGGGTGACCGATACCAGGACTTTGTGAAACCTAGCAAACTTGGAGTCACCGAACTGTGCCTCGGTCTGACCGATTCCACATGTTTAGACGCCAAAGTTGCTTCGGTGTCACCGAGTTTTACAAATCGGTAGCTCCAAAATGCTTCCTGTAGAAAACTAAAACTAAGTTTTTGACTCATTCTTTTTGCAAATACTCTGCACTTTGTGATGCTCATCTACTCTACCTCATCTATATCTATTCACAGGGTCTGTTGTCAATTTGACTTGCCAGAATGTCTGACCAGAGTGATAGCCAAAATAAACCAGAAGAGCAAGTGCACATGAGTGAGGGCACTAGTCCCTCTAGCAGCTCTGATGATGGCAGCAGGAGCACTCCAAGCAACTTGGCCAAAGCAGCACCAAGGACAAGGAAGAAGAGAACCTCAGATTCATAGGATGAGGACTATGTGGCTGCTGAGGATGAAGTAAGCTCCAAGAAGAAAGTGCTGAAAAAGGAATATGGAACGGCTGCTGCAACAAAACCTAGAATGCACAAGAAGGCACCTACCAGGAGAGTTCCCATGTCAAAGGCCAGAACTTCCACTCAAGAAACTATGGTCTTCTCACTTGAGCCAAGAGCAGGTGAAGAAGGGAAGAAGAGGGTCAGAAGGACAACTGCTAGAGTGATTGGGAATCCTTCTATGAGGAAGGATTCTGAAAGTTAAGAGGAAGAGGAAGAAGAGGTTGCTGCTCAAGCACCTCCTGCAAAGGCACAGAAGCTGATGGGGGATGTCATCAAGTCTGGGGCAGCTCCTTCAAAGCCCAAGACAGCCCCCAAAGCTCCAGCTCAAGCTCCAAAGCGAAGTACCAGAAATATACCTACAACAGAAAAGAACAAGGCCCCAGTGCCTGAAGCTGCTGAAGAAGCTGAAGCCCAAGTGCTTAGAAAGCTCAAGCCCAAGATTCCAGACCATAATGACAGTCACCAAGTGGCTGAAAATATGAAGGAAAGAAAGGATGGTGGTCTCAGGAACTGGAGACAAACTGGTCCTTATGCTGTGAGGAGGAGGACTGCAGTGGACTACAGGTTCCACACTAAAGAGCAACATGATTTCTATGAGACAGTGTTGTTGGACAAGAAGCCCATAGTCAGTGATATGAGATGGGTGGACTGGAAATTCATTGATGCAAATGTTGATCATTTCCCAGGTGTGTATGAAAGCTTCAAAGCTAATGGTGTTGATGACTTTGTTGGTCATAAGCTCACCAAATGGAATGATGAGCTCATTATGCAATTCAACTCAACAGCTCACTTCTATCCAGATGGAAGAATTGTGTGGATGACAGAAGGGCAGAGGCACCAATCAACTGTTGATGAGTGGGCTAGGCTCATAAATGCCCTTGAAGAAGAAGAACATCAAATAGATGTGTATGCTGAGAAGAAGAAGGATCACAACACCATGGTCAACATGTATAAGGAAATTCCAGATGAGGCCTTGGAAACACACAAGTTTGGATCAGTCTACTATCTGCTATCTGGTTTGGCCACTATAAACACTATCTTGAGGCACACTTTGTTGCCCAAATCTGGAGATCACAAGATGATCAGAGGCCATTCCATCAACTTTCTACAGTTGTTTGATGTTGTGCCACAAAAGTTCAAGGTCATGAGCCTGATTGTAGAGACAATCGAAAGGACAACAGCTGACCAGAAGAGATCTTGTGGATATGCTCGACACATCCAAGAGCTAATCAATTCCAAGATGAAGCAAGGAGTGTATCTTTTGGTCAAAGAACATCTTTCTTTTCTCCCTGAGTTTGAGGACAACACAATTGTCATGGATGCAAATGATCCATCTTCAGTTGCAGCTCATGAGAAGAAGGAGAAGGCCAGGGCAGCAAAAGCAGCAAAGATGCCAAGTGCAGCAGAGGCTTCAGAAGTATTTCTCAAGTCCAAACAAGACCAGCTTGGGTTTCTGACTCAATCAATCCTAAGGGTTCAGAAAGGACTAGCTATCCTGACTCAGAACCAGGAGAGCTTGGAGAGGATAATAGAGACAAAATTCTATGACCTGGACTTGAAGGTGACTGAGATTCAGATAGTTGTTGAAGAACTCCAGGAAGAAGCTCAGGAGAGCAAGGGCAAAGCTACAACACAGGTGTTCCACAGGGTGCCTAGGGCACAGAGGTCTGTAGCAGTGCCAGTGACAGACACTAGAGCTACAACTTCAGCACCTGCAGCCACAGCTCCCACAGCTCCTGTTGCCCCTCCAGTGGCAACCCCTCCAGCTCCAACAATATCTACAGAAGCATTCATACTTTGAGTCATCTCAACACCACCTCCCGAAGATCAAGCCTAGAGAGACGCATAGCACTATGCATTTTCGAGCTTTTTGGTAACTTGTTGCCAAAGGGGGAGAAAGTGTATAGATCATAGGCTTCAGAGAGAGAGAGACTTGTCTCTTTTTTCTACTTATTTGCTTTGCTTGCTTGGTTGAGATACATTATGTCTGTGTGTGTGAGATACTTTGTATGATCATGTGCTTGATCATATCACTCTTTATGCTTATGCTTGAATGATGACATTATCTATCTCATGTATGATCATTCACTTTGCCTTGGTGATGAGTGCTTGTTCTTATTTATTATCATTTTGACGCTCCACCAAGATGTATGTGACATGGAAGAGTAACCCATGATCCTAACAGATTGTGCATTTGAAGTCCAAAGCAAATTTTAAACAATGCACAAATTTAGGGGGAGCTCTTGCTTATCACATACTTCTCAAAGTGACAATGTACTTCATTCTTATTATCATTTGTCGAAGCTTTGATCTATATGTTGTCATCAATTACCAAAAAGGGGGAGATTGAAAGTGCAACTAATCCCTATGTGGTTTTGGTAATTCTTAACGACATATAGTTCATTGAACTAATGATCTTTCAAGATAATCATTTCAGAAAGTTCAATGATTGGCATGGCATGGACTAGAGATGTGGACCCCTCAAAATGCAAAGGATATATATTGGCAACAAGCTCAAGACTCTACATTTTCATTTTAGTGATCCAAGATCACATTGAGTCCATAGGAAAGCCAATACTATTAAAAGGGGATGAGGTGTTGCTCAATGGGTTACTTGCTCAAAATGCTTTGTTGATATGATCCAAAACCCTCAACCACTTTCTCATTTCCACATATGTCCTAAACCTAAAGTAAAATTCAGTCCCACCAATTTGATCTATCTGATGCCACCGAGTTTTATTTGACATAGCCACTGCCACAAACCCTAGTTACTTCGGTCTCACCGATAGGGATCTCGGTCTCACCGAGATGGGATTGCAAACTCTCTATTTCCTTTTTGTAACATTTCGGTCTCACCGAAAGAGCAAATAGGTCCCACCGAGTCTGCTTTGCAAACTCCCTGTTTCCTTTTCGTAACACTTTGGTCCCACCGAAGTAAGCGAATCGGTCCCACAGAGTTTGCCTGACCAACCCTCTATGTACCTTTTGCTGAAATCGGTCCCACCGAGTTTATGCGATCGATCACACCAAGATTACGTTATGCCCTAACCCTAGCATATCGGTCCCACCGAAAATCCTAATGTTCACATTTTGAACTAAATCGGTCCGACCGAGTTTGCTGACTCGGTCCCACCGAGTTTGGGAATCTGTATGTAACGGTTAGATTTTGTGTGGAGGCTATATATACCCCTTCACCCACTCTTCATTCGTGGAGAGAGACATCAGAACAAACCTACACTTCCACTACTCATTTTCTGAGAGAGAACCACCTACTCATGTGTTGAGGCCAAGATATTCCAATCCTACCATATGAATCTTGATCTCTAGCCTTCCCCAAGTTGCTTTCCACTCAAATCATCTTTCCACCATAGCCAAATCTGTGAGAGAGAGTTGAGTGTTGGGGAGACTATCATTTGGAACACAAGAGCAAGGAGTTCATCAACAACACATCATCTATTACCTTTTGGAGAGTGGTGTCTCCTAGATTGGTTAGGTGTCACTTGGGAGCCTCCGTCAAGATTGTGGAGTTGAACCAAGGAGTTTGTAAGGGCAAGGAGATCGCCTACTTCGTGAAGATCTACCCTAGTGAGGCAAGTCCTTCATGGGCGATGATCATGATGGGATAGACAAGGTTGCTTCTTCGTGGACCCTTCGTGGGTGGAGTCCTCCGTGGACTCGTGCAACCGTTACTCTCCGTGGGTTGAAGTCTCCATCAACGTGGATGTACAATAGCACCACCTACCGGAACCACACCAAAAATCTTCGTGTTAACATTGCGTTTGCTCCTTCCAAAACTCCCCCCATTTACTTTCTTGCAAGTTGCATGCTTTACTTTCCGCTGCTCATATACTCTTTGCATGCTTGCTTGAATTGTATTCTGATTGCTTGACTTGTGCTAAGTTGCTAAAATCTGCCAAGAACTAAAATTGGGGAAAGGTTAAGTTTTTATTTGGTCAAGTAGCTAGTCTAATCACCCCCCCCCCTCTAGACATACTTTTGATCCTACAGGTAACTCTTTACTGGTCGCTCAAGGCCATATTCTTTGGCGGCTAGGACCTTGGTCCATCTATCATTGAGTGTGGCATGTTAAGCTTGAAGTTGTTGTTATTTCTTTTTCAGGCTCCATGCGGTGGCGATGAGTTGTCACTTGAAGCGTTCTTGTTCAAGGGGTTCCTCTGGGACGATGATATCTTCGTCGTCGAGGCTCACATCCTCTTCGGAGGCAGGTAAGTAGTTGCTATCTTCCGAGTCCTCGTGATCAGCGTGTTCGGGGCTGTACTAACCCTCCTCCCTCTCGTCCTGTTCGGACGTGGGTTCTACGGGGTGGTCGCGGTCTTCGGTGTTATCCGGAGTGTCATTATCTCCGGTGCCGGTATTACTATCTTTGGCCCGACGCAATCGTGAGCGGCGCCGCTGACGCCGACGCTTTGGTGGTTCATCGACGGGCTTGTCTTTGCCTGGATCTTGGATGCCATCGTCGTCCTTCCTCTCAGGAGTGTCCACCATGTATACATCGTAGGTAGAAATGGTCGTCCAACGCCTAGTGATGGGCGGGTTTTGGCTTTGTTTGGTGTCGACATCATCGTCCATACCGTCGATGTCTTCGGAGGCGTAGTCTAGCATGTCGGTTAAATCCTCGACAGTGGCTATTAAGTGGGTGGTGTGTGGGATGTAAAATTCCTTGATCTCAGCCCCCAGCCTGAGCTGGGTGTAGTTTGGAGGCAAGGCTTCCGTAATGGCGAGAGATTGTATTAAGCCGAGTGCTTCGTCTAAGAGCGAAAGTGATGTCTGCTAGAACTACGTCGGTATTTCCCCAAAGAGGAAGGAATGATGCAATATAGCGACGGTAGGTATTTCCCTCAGTGATGAGACCAAGGTTATCGAACCAGTAGGAGAACCTCCTCACACCACATAAACAACACCTGCACACAAATAACAAATACTCGCAACCCAACGTGTAAAAGGGGTTGTCAATCCCTTTCGGGTACGGGGCCTCAAGATAGGCAAATAACGTGAGGTAAAATTGGTAGATAGGATAAATAGATCGTGGAACAAATAAATTGCAGCAAGGTATTTTTGTATTTTTGGTTTAATAGATCTGAAAATAGATGCAACGGAAAATAGATCGCAAAGGCAAATATGATGAAAAGAGACCCGGGGGTCGTACGTTTCACTAGTGGCTTCTCTCGAGAAAAATAGCAAACGGTGGGAAAACAATTACTGTTGGGCAATTGATAGAACTTCAAATAATCATGACGATATCCAGGAAATGATCATTATATAGGCATCACGTCCAAGATTAGTAGACCGATTCCTTCCTGCACCTACTACTATTACTCCACACATCGACCGCTATCAAGCATGCATCTAGTGTATTAAGTGAAGGAAATATGCCCTAGAGGCAATAATAAAGTTATTATTTATTTCCTTATTTCATGATAAATGTTTATTATTCATGCTAGAATTGTATTAACCGGAAACATGATACATGTGTGAATACATAGACAAACATATAGTCACTAGTATGCCTCTACTTGACTAGCTCATTAATCAAAGATGGTTATGTTTCCTAACCATAGACATGTGTTGTCATTTGATTAATGGGATCACATCATTAGGATAATGATGTGATTGACATGACCCATTCCGTTAGCCTAGCACTTGATCGTTTGGTATATTGCTATTGCTTTCTTCATGACTTATACAAAGTTCCTGCAACTATGAGATTGTGCAACTCCCGTTTACCGGAAGAACACTTTGTGTGCTACCAAACGTCACAATGTAACTGGGTGATTATAAAGGTGCTCTACAGGTGTTTCCTAAGGTACATGTTGGGTTGGCATAAACCGAGATTAGGTTTTGTCACTCCGATTGTCGGAGAGGTATCTCTGGGCCCTCTCGGTAATGCACATCACTATAAGCCTTGCAAGCAATGTGACCAATGAGTTGGTTACGGGATGATGCATTACGTAACGAGTAAAGAGACTTGCCGGTAACGAGATTGAACTAGGTATTGGATACCGACGATCAAATCTTGGGCAAGTAACATACCGATGACAAAGGGAACAACGTATGTTGTTATGCGGTTTGACCGATAAAGATCTTCGTAGAATATGTAGGAACCAATATGGGCATCCAGGTCCCGCTATTGGTTATTGACCGAGAATGGTTCTAAGTCATGTCTACATAGTTCTCGAACCCGTAGGGTCCGCACGCTTAACGTTACGATGACAGTTTTATTATGAGTTTATAAGTTTTGATGTACCGAAGTTTGTTCGGAGTCCCGGATGTGATCAAGGACATGACGAGGAGTCTCAAAATGGTCGAGACATCAAGATTGATATATTGGAAGCCTATGTTTGGACATCGGAAAGGTTCCGGGTGAAATCAGGATTTTACCGGAACATCGGGGGTTACCGGAACCCTCCTGGGGGTTAATGGGCCTTAGTGGGCCATGAGGGAGAAGAGGAGGGCCGGCCAGGGCAGGCCGCGTGCCCCCTCCCCCCTTAGTCCGAATAGGACAAGGAAGGGGGGGCGGCGCCCCCCTTTCCTCTTTCCCCTCCCCCCTTTCCTTCTCCACCAAGGCAAGAGGGGGGAGTCCTACTCCCGGTGGGAGTAGGACTCCTCCAGGCGCACCCCAAGGGGGCCAGCCGCACCTCCCCCTTCCTCCTTTATATAGGGGGCAGGGGGCACCCCATAACACACAAGTTGATCTACGGATCGTTCCTTAGCCGTGTGCGGTGCCCCCCTCCACCATATTCCACCTCGGTCATATCATCGCGGAGTTTAGGCGAAGCCCTGCGCCGGTAGAACATCATCATCGTCACCACGCCGTCGTGCTGACGAAACTCATCCCCGAAGCTTTGCTGGATCGGAGCCCGGGGATCGTCATCGAGCTGAACGTGTGCTGAACTCGGAGGTGCCGTATGTTCGGTGCTTGGATCGGTCGGATCGTGAAGACGTACGACTACATCAACCGCGTTGTCATAACGCTTCCGCTTACGGTCTACGAGGGTACGTGGACAACACTCTCCCCTCTCGTTGCTATGTCATCACCATGATCTTGCGTGTACGTAGGAAATTTTTTGAAATTACTACGTTCCCCAACAGTGGCATCTGAGCCTGGTTTTATGCGTAGATGTCATATGCACGAGTAGAACACAAGTGAGTTGTGGGCGATACAAGTCATACTGCTTACCAGCATGTCATACTTTGGTTCGGCGGTATTGTGAGATGAAGCAGCCCGGACCGACATTACGCGTACGCTTACGCGAGACTGGTTTCACCGTTACGAGCACTCGTGCTTAAAGGTGACTGGCGGGTGTCTGTCTCTCTCACTTTAGCTGAATTGAGTGTGGCTACGCCCGGTCCTTGCGAAGGTTAAAACAACACCAACTTGACAAACTATCGTTGTGGTTTTTGATGCGTAGTTAAGAACGGTTCTTGCTAAGCCCGTAGCAGCCACATAAAATTTGCAACAACAAAGTAGAGGACGTCTAACTTGTTTTTGCAGGGCATGTTGTGATGTGATATGGTCAAGACGTGATGCTATATTTAATTGTATGAGATGATCATGTTTTGTAACCAAAGTTATCGGCAACTGGCAGGAGCCATATGGTTGTCGCTTTATTGTATGAAATGCAAACGCCCTGTAATTGCTTTACTTTATCACTAAGCGGTAGCGATAGTCGTAGAAGCAATAGATGGCATAACGACAATGATGCTACGATGGAGATCAAGGTGTCGCGCCGGTGACGATGGTGATCACGACGGTGCTTCGGAGATGGAGATCACAAGCACAAGATGATGATGGCCATATCATATCACTTATATTGATTTCATGTGATGTTTATCCTTTATGCATCTTATCTTGCTTTGATTGACGGTATCATTTTAAGATGATCTCTCACTAAAATTATCAAGAAGTGTTCTCCCTGAGTATGCACCATTGCCAAAGTTCGTCGTGCCCAGACACCACGTGATGATCGGGTGTGATAAGCTCTACGTCCATCTACAACGGGTGCAAGACAGTTTTGCACACGCGGAATACTCAGGTTAAACTTGACGAGCCTAGCATATGCAGATATGGCCTCGGAACACGGAGACCGAAAGGTCGAGCGTGAATCATATAGTAGATATGATCAACATAGTGATGTTCACCATTGAAAACTACTCCATCTCACGTGATGATCGGTTATGGTTGAGTTGATTTGGATCACGTGATCACTTAGATGACTAGAGAGATGTCTGTCTAAGTGGGAGTTCTTAAGTAATATGATTAAGTGAACTTAAATTTATCAGAAAACTTAGTCCTGGTAGTATTTTGCAAATTATGTTGTAGATCAATAGCTCGCGTTGTTGCTTTCATATGTTTATTTTGATATGTTCCTAGAGAAAAATGTGTTGAAAGATGTTAGTAGCAATGATGCGGATTGGATCCGTGATCTGAGGTTTATCCTCATTGCTGCGCAGAAGAATTATGTCCTTGATGCACCGCTAGGTGACAAACCTATTGCAGGAGCATATGCAGATGTTATGAACATTTGCCTAGCTCAATATGATGACTACTTGATAGTTTTGTGCACCATGCTTAACGGCTTAGAATCGGGACTTCAAAGACGTTTTGAATGTCATGGACCATATGAGATGTTCCAAGAGTTGAAGTTAATATTTCCAGCAAATACCCGAGTTGAGAGATATGAAGTCTCCAACAAGTTCTATAGCTAAAAGATGGAGGAGAGTCGCTCAACTAGTGAGCATGTGCTCAAATTGTCTGGGTACTTCAATCGCTTGAATCAAGTGGGAGTTAATCTTCTAGATAAGATAGTGATTGACAGAATTCTCTAGTCACCATCACCAAGTTAGTAGAACTTTGTGATGAACTATAGTATGCAAGGGATGACGAAAACGATTCCCGAGCGCTTCGTGATGATGAAATCAACGAAGTTAGAAATCAAGAAAGAGCATCAAGTGTTGATGGTTCACAAGATCACTAGTTTCAAGAAAAAGGGCAAAGGGAAAGAAAGAGGAACTTCAAGTAGAATGACAAGCAAGTTGTCACTCCCATGAAGAAGCCCAAAGCTAAACCAAAGCCTGAAACTGAGTGCTTACACTGCAAAGGAAATGGTCACTAGAAGCGGAAATGCCTTGAATATTTGGTGGATAAGAAGGATGGCAAAGTGAACAAGGGTATGTTTGATATACATGTTATTGATGTGTACCTTACTAGTGTTTATAGTAACCCCTGAGTATTTGATACTTGTTCGGTTGCTAAGATTAGTAACTCGAAACAGGAGTTACAGAATAAACAGAAACTAGTTGAGGATGAAGTGACGATGTATGTTGGAAGTGGTTCCAAGATTGATATGATCATCATCGCACACTCCCTATACTTTCGAGATTAGTGTTGAACCTAAATAAATGTTATTTGGTGTTTGCGTTGAGCATGAATTTGATTTGATCATGTTATTCATTTAAAATCAGAGAATAATTGTTGTTATGTTTAAATGAATAAAACCTTTGATGGTCATACACCCAATGAAAATAGTTTGTTGGATCTCGGTCGTAGTGATACACATATTCATAATATTGATGCCAAAAGATGCAAAGTTGATAATGATAGTGCAACTTATTTGTGGCACTGCCGTTTGGGTCATATCGGTGTAAAGCGCATGAAGAAACTCCATAAAGATGGATTTTCGGAATCACTTGGTTATGAATCATTTGATGCTTGTGAACCGTGCCTTTTGGGCAAGATGACTAAAAACTCCGTTCTCCGGAACAATGGAACAAGCTACTGACTTATTGGAAATAACACATACCGATGTATGCGATCCAATGAGTGTTGATGCTCGTGGCAAGTATCGTTATTTTCTGACCTTCACAAAATGATTTGAGCAGATATGGGTATATCTACTTGATGAAACATAAGTCTGAAATAATTGAAAGGTTCAAAGAATTTCAGAGTGAAGTGGAAAAATCATTGTAACAAGAAAATAAAGTTTCTACGATCTGATCGCAGAGACGAATATTTGAGTTACGAGTTTGGTCTTCAGTTAAAACAATGTGGAATAGTTTCACAGATCACGCCACTTGGAACACCACAACGTTATGGTGTGCCCGAACGTCGTAACCGCACTTTATTGGATATGGTGCAATCTATGATGTCTCTTATCGGTTTTACCACTATCGTTTTGGGGTTGTGCATTAGAGACAGCTGCATTCACGTTTAAAAGGGCACCATCTAAATCCGTTGAGACGACACTGTATGAACTATGGTTTAGCAGTAAACCTAAGGTGTCGTTTCTTAAAGTTTGGAGTTGCGATGCTTATATGAAAAAGTTTCAACCTGATAAGCTCAAACCCAAATCGGAGAAGTGCGTCTTCATAGAATACCCAAAGTTAACTATTGGGTACACCTTCTATCACAGATCGGAAGGCAAGTTATTCATTGCTAAGAATGGATCCTTTCTAGAGAAGGAGTTTCTCTCGAAAGAAGTGAGTGGGAGGAAAGTAGAACTTGATGAGGTAACTATACCTGCTCCCTTATTGGAAAGTAGTTCATCACAGAAATCTGTTCCTGTGACTACTACACCAATTAGTGAGGAAGTTAATGATGATGATCATGAAACTCCAGATTAAGTTACTACAGAACCTCATAGGTCTTCCAGAGTAAGATCCGCACCAGAGTGGTACGGTAATCCTGTTCTGGAAGTCATGTTACTAGACCATGATGAACCTACGAACTATGAGGAAGCGATGATGAGCCCAGATTCCACAAAATGGCTTGAGGCCATAAAATCTGAGATATGACCCATGTATGAGAACAAAGTATGGACTTTGATTGACTTGCTCGATGATCAGCAAGCCATGTTAAATAAATGGATCTTCAAGAGGAAGACGGACATTGATAGTAGTGTTACTATCTACTAAGCTCGACTTGTTGCGAAATGTTTTCAACAAGTTCAAGGTGTTGAATACGATGAGATTTTCTCACTCGTATCGAAGCTTAAGTCTGTCTGAATCATGTTAGCAATTGCCACATTTTATGAAATCTGGCAAATGGATGTCAAAACTGCATTCCTTAATGGATTTATTAAAGAAGAGTTGTATATGATGCAACCAGAAAGTTTTTGTCAATCCTAAAGATGCTAACAAAGTGTGCAAGCTCCAGCAATCCATCAATGGACTGGTGCAAGCATCTCGGAGTTGGAATATACGCTTTGATGAGTTGATCAAAGCATATGGTTTTATACAAACTTTTTGAAGAAGCCTGTATTTACAAGAAAGTGAGTGGGAGCTCTGTAGCATTTCTAATATTATATGTGGATGACATATTGTTAATTGGAAATGATATGGAAATTCTGGATAGCATGAAAGGATACTTGAATAAGAGTTTTTCAAAGCAAGACCTCGGTGAAGCTGCTTACACATTGAGCATCAAGATCTATATAGATAGATCAAGACGCTTGATAAGATTTACAATGAGTACATACCTTGATAAATTTTTGAAATAGTTAAAAATGGAATAGTCAAAGAAGGAGTTCTTGCCTGTGTTACAAGGTGTGAAGTTGAGTAAGACTCAAGACCCGACCATTGCAGAAAATAGAAAGAGAATGAAAAGTCATTCTATGCCTCAGTCATAGGTTCTATAAAGTATGCTATGCTGTGAACCAGACCTATTGTATACCTTGCTCTGTGTTTGGAAAAGGAATACAATTTTGATCTAATAAGTAGATCACTGGACATGGGTCAAGAATATCCTTAGTGAGGACTAAGGAGATGTTTCTCGATTATGGAGGTGATAAAAGAGCCCGTCGTAAAAGTTACAACGATGCAAGCTTTTACACCAATCCAGATGACTCTAAGTCTCAATCTGGATACATATTGAAAGTGGGAGCAATTAGCTAGAGTAGCTCCGTGCAGAGCATTGTGGACATAGAATATTTGTGAAATACATACGGCTCTGAATATGACAGACCCGTTGACTAAGCTTCTCTCACAAGCAAAACATGATCATACCCTAGTACTCTTTTGGGTGTTAATCACATAGCGATGTGAACTAGATTATTGACTCTAGTTAACCCTTTGGGTGTTGATCACATGATGATGTGAACTATGGGTATTAATCACATGCAGATGTGAATATTGGTGTTAAATCACATAGTGATGTGAACTAGATTATTGACTCTAGTGCAAGTGGGAGACTGAAGGAAATATGCCCTAGAGGCAATAATAAAGTTATTATTTATTTCCTTATTTCATGATAAATGTTTATTATTCATGCTAGAATTGTATTAACCGGAAACATGATACATGTGTGAATACATAGACAAACATATAGTCACTAGTATGCCTCTACTTGACTAGCTCATTAATCAAAGATGGTTATGTTTCCTAACCATAGACATGTGTTGTCATTTGGTTAATGGGATCACATCATTAGGAGAATAATGTGATTGACATGACCCATTCCGTTAGCCTAGCACTTGATCGTTTAGTATGTTGCTATTGCTTTCTTCATGACTTATACATGTTCCTGTAACTATGAGATTATGCAACTCCCGTTTACCGGAGGAACACTTTGGGTACTACCAAACGTCACAACGTAACTGGGTGATTATAAAGGAGTACTACAGGTGTCTCCGAAGGTACATGTTGAGTTGGCGTATTTCGAGATTAGGTTTTGTCACTCCGATTGTCGGAGAGGTATCTCTGGGCCCTCTCGGTAATGCACATCACTATAAGCCTTGCAAGCAATGTGACCAATGAGTTGGTTACGGGATGATGCATTACGTAACGAGTAAAGAGACTTGCCGGTAATGAGATTGAACTAGGTATTGGATACCGACGATCAAATCTCGGGCAAGTAACATACCGATGACAAAGGGAACAACGTATGTTGTTATGCGGTTTGACCGATAAAGATCTTCGTAGAATATGTAGGAACCAATATGGGCATCCAGGTCCCGCTATTGGTTATTGACCGAGAATGGTTCTAGGTCATGTCTACATAGTTCTCGAACCCGTAGGGTCCGCACGCTTAACGTTACGATGACAGTTTTATTATGAGTTTATAAGTTTTGATGTACCGAAGTTTGTTCGGAGTCCCGGATGTGATCATGGACATGACGAGGAGTCTCCAAATGGTCGAGACATAAAGATTGATATATTGGAAGCCTATGTTTGGACATCGGAAAGGTTCCGGGGGAAATCGGGATTTTACCGGAACACCGGGGGGTTACCGGAACCCTCCCGGGGGTTAATGGGCCTTAGTGGGCCATGAGGGAGAAGAGGAGGGCCGTCCAGGGCAGGCCGCGCGCCCCCTCCCCCCTTAGTCCGAATAGGACAAGGAAGGGGGGGCGGCGCCCCCCTTTCCTCTTTCCCCTCCCCCCTTTCCTTCTCCACCAAGGCAAGAGGGGGGAGTCCTACTCCCGGTGGGAGTAGGACTCCTCCAGGCGCACCCCAAGGGGGCCGGCCGAACCTCCCCCTCCCTCCTTTATATAAGGGGGCAGGGGGCACCCCATAACACACAAGTTGATATACGGATCGTTCCTTAGCCGTGTGCGGTGCCCCCCTCCACCATATTCCACCTCGGTCATATCGTCGTGGAGTTTAGGCGAAGCCCTGCGCCGGTAGAACATCATCATCGTCACCACGCCGTCGTGCTGACGAAACTCATCCCCGAAGCTTTGCTGGATCGGAGCCCGGGGATCGTCATCGAGCTGAACGTGTGCTGAACTCGGAGGTGCCGTACGTTCGGTGCTTGGATCGGTCGGATCGTGAAGACGTACGACTACATCAACCGCGTTGTCATAACGCTTCCGCTTACGGTCTACGAGGGTACGTGGACAACACTCTCCCCTCTTGTTGCTATGTCATCACCATGATCTTGCGTGTACGTAGGAAATTTTTTGAAATTACTACGTTCCCCAACATTAAGTTCATGGGAAAACGGAGTAATGCAATAAGAACGATGACATGATGTAGACGAGATCCGTTTATCTATTGCGGAGATATAGATCTCATCTTGTTATCCTTAGTAGCAACGATACATGCGTGTCGGTTCCCCTTCTGTCACTAGGATCAAGCACCGTAAGATCGAACCCACTACAAAGCACCTCTTCCCATTGCAAGATAAATAGATCAAGTTGGCCAAACAAAACCCAAATATCGGAGAAGAAATACGAGGCTATAAGCAATCATGCATATAAGAGATCAAAGAGGACTCAAATAACTTTCATGGATAAAAACATAGATCTGATCATAAACTCAAAGTTCATCGGATCCCAACAAACACACTTCAAAAAGACTTACATCATATGGATCTCCAAGAGACCATTGTATTGATAATCAAGAGAGAGAGGGAGAGAGAAAGAGAGAGAGAGAGAGAGGAAAGCCATCTAGCTACTAACTACGGACCCGAAGGTCTACAAAGAACTACTCACGCATCATCGGAGAGGCACCAATGGAAGTGGTGAACCCCTCTGTGATGGTGTCTAGATTGGATCTGGTGGTTCTAGACTCCGGCGAATGGAATTGATTTTCGTCAACTCTCTTAGGGTTTCTGGAATATTGGGGTATTTATAGAGCAAATAGGCGGTTCAGGGGGGCACCCGAGGTGGGCACAACCCACCAGGGCACACCCTGGTGGGTGTTGCTCCCCTCGAGCCACCCCCATGTGCTTTCTTGGCCCACTAGATGTATTCTGGCCCAAAATCCTCCAGCAGTTTCGTTGCATTTGGACTCCGTTTGATATTGATTTCCCGCGATGTAAAAAACATGCAAAAAAACAGCAACTGGCACTGGGCACTATGTCAATAGGTTAGTACAAAAAATGATATAAACTGACTATAAAATGATTGTAAAACATCCAAGAATGATAATATAACAGCATGGAACAATCAAAAATTATAGATACATTGGAGACATATCAGAAAGCTGGATAGGAGTATGCGGATCTGCGGGGCCGGGCACTTGATCGAGCCCGATGGACGCAGACCTCAACAGTTCGGAGTTATCTTCCAGAGGTAAGTCCGGATCTCTGATGACTGGGAGAGTCCCGTTTGACTCCGGGTTCACCAATGGCGCGATCGCATCTGGGTCTCCGGTTGAGAGCTCCATGATAGGAGAAAGTCCGACGGGGTCGAGCCTCCCATCTTCGAACAACACAATCTGCCCCTGATCTAAGGCCGAGGTAGGTGTGAACATTGACCCCTGGACGGGATTTGGTAGCAGATCCGAAGGGCTTTCTTCATGAGGGTAGGGGGCAATAGTCGGGACCGCGAACCCCTTGAAGATCAGATCTCCTCGGATATCATCGACGTAATTCAGGTTCCCAAACCTGATCTGGTAACCAGGGGTGTAACTGTCGACCTGCTCAAGGTGGCCAGTCGAGTCAGCACGTAGCACGAAGCCGTCGAACACAAAGACATGTCCAGCGAGAAAGGTCTCCCCGGACACGGCGTCATCGTTGATGATGAGGCATGCCATCAATCCCTCTGTTGACAGCGCAACAGAGCTCTCAATGAAAGCACCAATGTTGGTGTCAAAACTGACAGATCTCGAGTAGGGGGGCCAAGTTGTGCGTCTGAGGATCGATGGTAACGATGGGCAAAGGGGCACAATGTTTACCCAGGTTCGGGCCCTCTTAAAGGAGGTAAAACCCTATGCCCTGCTTGATGGTATTCGATGAGTATAGGGGTTAGAAGGGTTGATCTACCTCGAGATCGTAATGGCTAAACCCTAGCTTGTCTAGCCTATCGGTATTATGATTCTGCCTGTGGACTAACCCCTCCGGTTTATATAGACACTTGAGGGGCCTAGGGTTGTACAAAGTCGGTTTACAGGGAAAGGAAATAGCTTATCCTAACACCAATCTTGTCGTTCACGCATATAGGAGTCCTACTCGGACATGGGAGGTGGTCTTCTTTCTTTATCTTCACGGCCCATCAGTCCGACCCATATCAAATAGACCGGACGCCCGAGGACCCTTAGTCCAGGACTCCCTTAGTGACTGCCCTCCCTCCACTTCTCGTCCATGTAGCGCTTGGCGAAGCCCTGCCGGAGTTCCGCCACCACCACCACCACAACGCCGTTGTTTTGGATCAAATATCATCTACCTCTTCTCCCTCGCTTAGTGGAGCAAGGAGGAGGAGACATCACCGAGTCGTACGTGTGCTAAACTTGAAGGTGTCGCACATGCGGTGCTTGGATCGGATTGGATCACGACGCGAGTACGACTATGCGAACCACGATCGCCAGATCATTAACGCTTTCGGTCTACAGGGTATGTAGACTCACTCCCCTCTCGTAGTTATGCATCTCCTAGATTGATCTGAAGGAAATATGCCCTAGAGGCAATAATAAAGTTATTATTTATTTCCTCATATCATGATAAATGTTTATTATTCATGCTAAGAATTGTATTAACCGAAAACATGATACATGTGTGAATACATAGACAAACATATAGTCACTAGTATGCCTCTACTTGACTAGCTCATTAATCAAAGATGGTTATGTTTCCTAACCATAGACATGTGTTGTCATTTGATTAATGGGATCACATCATTAGGATAATGATGTGATTGACATGACCCATTCCGTTAGCCTAGCACTTGATCGTTTGGTATATTGCTATTGCTTTCTTCATGACTTATACAAAGTTCCTGCAACTATGAGATTGTGCAACTCCCGTTTACCGGAAGAACACTTTGTGTGCTACCAAACGTCACAACGTAACTGGGTGATTATAAAGGTGCTCTACAGGTGTTTCCGAAGGTACATGTTGGGTTGGCATAAATCGAGATTAGGTTTTGTCACTCCGATTGTCGGAGAGGTATCTCTGGGCCCTCTCGGTAATACTCATCACCTAAGCCTTGCAAGCATCATAACTAATGAGTTAGTTATAAGATGATGTGTTACAGAACGAGTAAAGAGACTTGCCGGTAACGAGATTGAACTAGGTATTGGATACCGACGATCAAATCTCGGGCAAGTAACATACCGATGCCAAAGGGAACAACGTATGTTGTCATGCGGTTTGACCGATAAAGATCTTTGTAGAATATGTAGGAACCAATATGGGCATCCAGGTCCCCCTATTGGTTATTGACCGAGAATGGTTCTAGGTCATGTCTACATAGTTCTCGAACCCGTAGGGTCCGCATGCTTAACGTTACTATGACAGTTTTATTATGAGTTTATAAGTTTTGATGTACCGAAGTTTGTTCGGAGTCCCGGATGTGATCACGGACATGACGACGAGTCTCGAAATGGTCGAGACATAAAGATTGATATATTGGAAGCCTATGTTTGGACATCGGAAAGGTTCCGGGTGAAATCGGGATTTTACCGGAACACCGGGGGGTTACCGGAACCCTCCCGGGGGTTAATGGGCCTTAGTGGGCCATGAGGGAGAAGAGGAGGGCCGGCCAGGGCAGGCCGCGCGCCCCCTCCCCCCCTAGTCCGAATAGGACAAGGAAGGGGGGGCGGCGCCCCCCTTTCCTCTTTCCCCTCCCCCCTTTCCTTCTCCACCAAGGCAAGAGGGGGGAGTCCTACTCCCGATGGGAGTAGGACTCCTCCAGGCGCACCCCAAGGGGGCCGGCCGCACCTCCCCCTCCCTCCTTTATATACGGGGGCAGGGGGGCACCCCATAACACACAAGTTGATCTACGGATCGTTCCTTAGCCGTGTGCGGTGCCCCCCTCCACCATATTCCACCTCGGTCATATCATCGCGGAGTTTAGGCGAAGCCCTGCGCCGGTAGAACATCATCATCATCACCACGCCGTCGTGCTGACGGAACTCATCCCCGAAGCTTTGCTAGATCGGAGCCCGGGGATCGTCATCGAGCTGAACGTGTGCTGAACTCGGAGGTGCCGTACGTTCGGTGCTTGGATCGGTCGGATCGTGAAGACGTACGACTACATCAACCGCGTTGTCATAACGCTTCCACTTACGGTCTACGAGGGTACATGGACAACACTCTCCCCTCTCGTTGCTATGTCATCACCATGATCTTGCGTGTACGTAGGAAATTTTTTGAAATTACTACGTTACCCAACAGTGGTATCAGAGCCAGGTTTTATGCGTAGATGTCATATGCACGAGTAGAACACAAGTGAGTTGTGGGCGATACAAGTCATACTGCTTACCAGCATGTCATACTTTGGTTCGGCGGTATTGTGAGATGAAGCGGCCCAGACCGACATTACGAGTACGCTTACGCGAGACTGGTTTCACCGTTATGAGCACTCGTGCTTAAAGGTGACTGGCGGGTGTCTGTCTCTCTCACTTTAGCTGAATCGAGTGTGGCTACGCCCGGTCCGTGCGAAGGTTAAAACAGCACTAACTTGACGAACTATCGTTGTGGTTTTTGATGCGTAGGTAAGAACGGTTCTTGCTAAGCCCGTAGCAGCCACGTAAAATTTGCAACAACAAAGTAGAGGACGTCTAACTTGTTTTTGCAGGGCATGTTGTGATGTGATATGGTCAAGACGTGATGCTATATTTTATTGTATGAGATGATCATGTTTTGTAACCAAAGTTATCGGCAACTGGGAGGAGCCATATGGTTGTCGCTTTATTGTATGAAATGCAAGCACCCTGTAGTTGCTTTACTTTATCACTAAGCGGTAGCGATAGTCGTAGAAGCAATAGTTGGCGAGACGACAACGATGCTACGATGGAGATCAAGGTGTCGCGCCGGTGACGATGGTGATCATGACGGTGCTTCGGAGATGGAGATCACAAGCACAAGATGATGATGGCCATATCATATCACTTATATTGATTGCATGAGATGTTTATCCTTTATGCATCTTATCTTGCTTTGATTGACGGTAGCATTTTAAGATGATCTCTCACTAAAATTATCAAGAAGTGTTCTCCCTGAGTATGCACCGTTGCCAAAGTTCGTCGTGCCCAGACACCACGTGATGATCGGGTGTGATAAGCTCTACGTCCATCTACAACGGGTGCAAGCCAGTTTTGCACACGCAGAATACTCAGGTTAAACTTGAGGAGCCTAGCATATGCAGATATGACCTCGGAACATGGAGACCGAAAGGTCGAGCGTGAATCATATAGTAGATATGATCAACATAGTGATGTTCACCATTGAAAACTACTCCATCTCACGTGATGATCGGTTATGGTTTAGTTGATTTGGATCACGTGATCACTTAGATGACTAGAGAGATGTCTGTCTAAGTGGGAGTTCTTAAGTAATATGATTAATTGAACTTAAATTTATCATGAACTTAGTACCTGATAGTATTTTTCTTATCTATGTTTGTTGTAGATAGATGGCTCGTGCTGTTGTTCCGTTGAATTTTAATGCGTTCCTTGAGAAAGCAAAGTTGAAAGATGATGGTAGCAATTACACGGACTGGGTCCGTAACCTGAGGATTATCCTCATTGCTGCACAGAAAAGTTACATCATGGAAGCACCGCTGGGTGCCAGGCCTGCTGCTGATGCAACTGACGACGTTAAGAACGTCTGGCAGAGCAAAGCTGATGACTACTCTATAGTTCAGTGTGCCATGCTTTACGGCTTAGAACCGGGTCTTCAACGACGTTTTGAACGTCATGGAGCATATGAGATGTTCCAGGAGTTGAAGTTAATATTTCAAGCAAATTCTCGGATTGAGAGATATGAAGTCTCCAATAAGTTCTACAGCTGCAAGATGGAGGAGAATAGTTCTGTCAGTGAGCATATACTCAAAATGTCTGGGTATAATAATCACTTGATTCAACTGGGAGTTAATCTTCCGGATGATAGCGTCATTGACAGAATTCCCCAATCACTGCCACCAAGCTACAAGAGCTTTGTGATGAACTATAATATGCAAGGGATGAACAAGACTATTCCCGAGCTCTTCGCAATGCTAAAAGCTGCGGAGGTAGAAATCAAGAAGGAGCATCAAGTGTTGATGGTCAACAAGACCACTAGTTTCAAGAAAAAGGGCAAAGGGAAGAAGAAGGGGAACTTCAAGAAGAACAGCAAGCAAGTTGCTGCTCAAGAGAAGAAACCCAAGTCTGGACCTAAGCCTGAAACTGAGTGCTTCTACTGCAAGCAGACTGGTCAATGGAAGCGGAACTGCCCCAAGTATTTGGCGGATAAGAAGGATGGCAAAGTAAACAAAGGTATATGTGATATACATGTTATTGATGTGTACCTAACTAGAGCTCGTAGTAGCACCTGGGTATTTGATATTGGTTCTGTTGCTAACATTTGCAACTCAAAACAGGGACTACGGAATAAGCGAGCACTGGCCAAGGACGAGGTGACGATGCGCGTGGGAAACGGTTCCAAAGTCGATGTGATCGCGGTCGGCACACTACCTCTACATCTACCTTCGGGATTAGTTTTAGACCTGAATAAATGTTATTTGGTGCCAGCGTTGAGCATGAACATTATACCTGGATCTTGTTTGATGCGAGACGGTTATTCATTTAAATCAGAGAATAATGGTTGTTCTATTTATATGAGTAATATCTTTTATGGTCATGCACCCTTGAAGAGTGGTCTATTTTTATTAAATCTCGATAGTAGTGACACACATATTCATAGTGTTGAAACCAAAAGATGCAGAGTTGATAATGATAGTGCAACTTATTTGTGGCACTGCCGTTTGGGTCATATCGGTGTAAAGCGCATGAAGAAACTCCATACTGATGGACTTTTGGAATCACTTGATTATGAATCACTTGGTACTTGCGAACCGTGCCTTATGGGCAAGATGACTAAAACGCCGTTCTCCGGAACTATGGAGCGAGCAACTGATTTGTTGGAAATCATACATACTGATGTTTGTGGCCCAATGAATGTTGAGGCTCGCGGCGGGTATCGTTATTTTCTCACCTTCATAGATGATTTGAGCAGATATGGGTATATCTACTTGATGAAACACAAGTTTGAAACATTTGAAAAGTTCAAAGAATTTCAGAGTGAAGTGGAAAATCATCGTAACAAGAAAATAAAGTTTCTATGATCTGATCGTGGAGGAGAGTATTTGAGTTATGAGTTTGGCCTACACTTGAAACAATGTGGAATAGTTTCGCAACTCACGCCACCTGGAACACCACAACGAAATGGTGTGTCCGAACATCGTAATCGTACTTTACTTGATATGGTGCGATCTATGATGTCTCTTACTGATTTACCGCTATCGTTTTGGGGTTATGCTTTAGAGACGGCCGCATTCACGTTAAATAGGGCACCATCAAAATCCGTTGAGACGACGCCTTATGAACTATGGTTTGGCAAGAAACCAAAGTTGTCGTTTCTTAAAGTTTGGGGCTGCGATGCTTATATGAAGAAACTTCAACCAGATAAGCTCGAACCTAAATCGGAGAAATGTGTCTTCATAGGATACCCAAAAGAGACTGTTGGGTACACCTTCTATCACAGATCCGAATACAAGACTTTCGTTGCTAAGAATGGATCCTTTCTAGAGAAGGAGTTTCTCTCGAAAGAAGTGAGTGGGAGGAAAGTAGGACTTGATGAGATAACTGTTCTACTCCCTTGTTGGAAAGTAGTTCATCACAAGAACCGGTTCCTGTGACAACTACACCAACTAGTGAGGAAGCTAATGATATTGATCATGAAACTTCAGATCAAGTTTCTACTGAACCTCGTAGGTCTACCAGAGTAAGATCCGCACCAGAGTGGTACGGTAATCCTATTCTGGAAGTCATGTTACTTGACCATGATGAACCTACGAACTATGAGGAAGCGATGATGAGCCCAGATTCCGCAAAATGGCTAGAGGCCATGAAATCTGAGATGGGATCCATGTATGAAAACAAAGTATGGACTTTGGTTGACTTGCCTGATGATCGGCAAGCCATTGAGAATAAATGGATCTTTAAGAAGAAGACTGACGCTGATGGTAATGTAACTGTCTATAAAGCTCGACTTGTTGCGAAAGGTTTTCGACAAGTTCAAGGGGTTGACTACGATGAGACTTTCTCACCCGTAGCGATGCTTAAGTCTATCCGATTCATGTTAGCTATTGCTGCATTTCATGATTATGAAATTTGGCAAATGGATGTCAAGACTGCATTCTTGAATGGATTTCTAGAA
The DNA here is from genome assembly GCF_018294505.1 of Triticum aestivum. Classification (NCBI taxonomy): domain Eukaryota; kingdom Viridiplantae; phylum Streptophyta; class Magnoliopsida; order Poales; family Poaceae; genus Triticum; species Triticum aestivum. The sequence continues at coordinate 36,791,600 of NC_057804.1, read as the reverse complement.
GAAGAGTTGTATATGATGCAGCCGGAAGGTTTTGTTGATCCAAAAGGTGCTGACAAAGTGTGCAAGCTCCAGCGTTCCATTTATGGACTGGTGCAAGCATCTCGGAGTTGGAATAAACGCTTTGATAGTGTGATCAAAGCATATGGTTTTATACAGACTTTTGGAGAAGCATGTATTTACAAGAAAGTGAGTGGGAGCTCTGTAGCATTTCTAATTTTATATGTAGATGACATATTATTAATTGGAAATGATATAGAATTTCTGGATAGCATAAAAGAATACTTGAATAAAAGTTTTTCAATGAAAGACCTCGGTGAAGCTGCTTACATATTGGGCATCAAGATCTATAGAGATAGATCAAGACGCTTAATAGGACTTTCACAAAACACATACCTTGACAAAATTTTGAAAAGGTTCAAAATGGATCAGGCAAAGAAAGGATTCTTGCCTGTGCTACAAGGTGTGAAGTTGAGTCAAACTCAATGCCCGACCACAGCAAAAGATAGAGAGAAAATGAAAAATGTTCCCTATGCTTCAGCCATAGGCTCTATCATGTATGCAATGCTGTGTACCAAACCTGATGTATGCTTAGCAATAAGCTTGGCAGGAAGGTACCAAAGTAATCCAGGAGTGGGTCACTGGACAGCGGTCAAGAACATCCTGAAATACCTGAAAAGGACTAAGGATATGTTTCTCGTATATGGAGGTGACAAAGAGCTAGTCGTAAACGGTTACGTCGATGCAAGCTTTGACACTGATCCGAACGATTCTAAATCGCAAACCGGATACGTGTTTTTATTAAACGGTGGAGCTGTAAGTTGGTGCAGTTCTAAACAAAGCGTCGTAGCGGGATCTACATGTGAAGCGGAGTACATAGCTGCTTCGGAAGCAGCAAATGAAGGAGTCTGGATGAAGGAGTTCATTTCCGATCTAGGTGTCATACATAGTGCATCGGGACCAATGAAGATCTTCTGTGACAATACTGGTGCAATTGCCTTGGCAAAGGAATCCAGATTTCACAAGAGGACCAAGCACATCAAGAGACGCTTCAATTCCATTCGGGACCAAGTCCAAGTGGGAGACATAGAGATTTGCAAGATACATACGGATCTGAATGTTGCAGACCCGTTGACTAAGCCTCTCTCATGAGCAAAACATGATCAGCACCAAGACTCCATGGGTGTTAGAATCATTACTATGTAATCTAGATTATTGACTCTAGTGCAAGTGGGAGACTGAAGGAAATATGCCCTAGAGGCAATAATAAAGTTATTATTTATTTCCTCATATCATGATAAATGTTTATTATTCATGCTAAGAATTGTATTAACCGGAAACATAATACATGTGTGAATACATAGACAAACATATAGTCACTAGTATGCCTCTACTTGACTAGCTCATTAATCAAAGATGGTTATGTTTCCTAACCATAGACATGTGTTGTCATTTGATTAATGGGATCACATCATTAGGATAATGATGTGATTGACATGACCCATTCCGTTAGCCTAGCACTTGATCGTTTGGTATATTGCTATTGCTTTCTTCATGACTTATACAAAGTTCCTGCAACTATGAGATTGTGCAACTCCGGTTTACCGGAAGAACACTTTGTGTGCTACCAAATGTCACAACGTAACTGGGTGATTATAAAGGTGCTCTACAGGTGTTTCCGAAGGTACATGTTGGGTTGGCATAAATCGAGATTAGGTTTTGTCACTCCGATTGTCGGAGAGGTATCTCTGGGCCCTCTCGGTAATACTCATCACCTAAGCCTTGCAAGCATCATAACTAATGAGTTAGTTATAAGATGATGTGTTACAGAACGAGTAAAGAGACTTGCCGGTAACGAGATTGAACTAGGTATTGGATACCGACGATCAAATCTCGGGCAAGTAACATACCGATGACAAAGGGAACAACGTATGTTGTTATGCGGTTTGACCGATAAAGATCTTCGTAGAATATGTACGAAACAGTATGGGCATCCAGGTCCCACTATTGGTTATTGACCAAGAATGGTTCTAGGTCATGTCTACATAGTTCTCGAACCCGTTGGGTCCGCACGCTTAACGTTACGATGACAGTTTTATTATGAGTTTATAAGTTTTGATGTACCGAAGTTTGTTCGGAGTCCCGGATGTGATCACGGACATGACGAGGAGTCTCGAAATGGTCGAGACATAAAGATTGATATATTGGAAGCCTATGTTTGGACATCGGAAAGGTTCCGGGTGAAATCGGGATTTTACCGGAACACCGGGGGGTTACCGGAACCCTCCCGGGGGTTAATGGGCCTTAGTGGGCCATGAGGGAGAAGAGGAGGGCCGGCCAGGGCAGGCCGCACGCCCCCTCCCCCCCTAGTCCGAATAGGACAAGGAAGGGGGGGCGGCGCCCCCCTTTCCTCTTTCCCCTCCCCCCTTTACTTCTCCACCAAGGCAAGAGGGGGGAGTCCTACTCCCGGTGGGAGTAGGACTCCTCTAGGCGCACCCCAAGGGGGCCGGCCGCACCTCCCCCTCCCTCCTTTATATACGGGGGCAGGGGGGCACCCCATAACACACAAGTTGATCTACGGATCGTTCCTTAGCCGTGTGCGGTGCCCCCCTCCACCATATTCCACCTCGGTCATATCGTCACGGAGTTTAGCCGAAGCCCTGCGCCGGTAGAACATCATCATCGTCACCACGCCGTCGTGCTGACGGAACTCATCCCCGAAGCTTTGCTGGATCGGAGCCCGGGGATCGTCATCGAGCTGAACGTGTGCTGAACTCGGAGGTGTCGTACGTTCGGTGCTTGGATAGATCGGATCGTGAAGACGTACGACTACATCAACCGCGTTGTCATAATGCTTCCGCTTACGGTCTACGAGGGTACGTGGACAACACTCTCCCCTCTCGTTGCTATGTCATCACCATGATCTTGCGTGTACGTAGGAAATTTTTTGAAATTACTACGTTACCCAACATGATCTTGGGTGTTCATAGGAAAAAAATTTATTTTCATGCTTCGTTCTCCATCAAGGATGTGCAGTGTGCTTTCAGTGTGCTCCAATCTCGATGGGCTATTGTTCAGTACCCTGCCAGAACATGGAGCCAGCACAAGATGTGGAATGTGATGACTGCTTGTGTGACCATGCACAACACGATCGTAGAGGATGAGCATGATGACAGCATCCACGACTAAGGGTTTGATTACCAGGGTGAAAATGTGGAGCATGCGCATGGACCGGCAACATTCGCAGAGTTCATCCAATGTCATCATGAAATGCGTGATTGTACAACTCACATTCAACTTTAAAATGATTTGGTTAAGCATATGTAGGTTCACCTAGACAACCAATAGATGTATCAGATCTTTTTATTCGTATTTGTGGCAATTTTAATGTCAATTGGTTGTAAACTATGAGATTTTTATTTGGTTGTAAACTATTTATTATGACGTGAAAACAATGTGACTATTTGTATATGTATGCATAGGATGTAAAATGTTGGGCAAATAAACGGTTAGGTGGACCAAATGGATAGGCCGGTTGGGCATCCTTGCAGCGAAAACACAACCGAGGTCGGACACCGGCCCCTTCGAACGACCCAAACAAACAAAAATTGGACAAGAGGGGCGTCCGTTTGGAGTTCAGCCCCCCAGGCGCTTGAAATAGCGCCGCTTGGGGGCCAACCGGCGGTAAAATCGGCGTGGAGGGGGGCTCGGGTTCCCAGCTGAGACCCCAAGTTCACCCCCCAACCGCCGATTTCGGCCAAATTCAGCGCAAATGAGGCCCAAATTCGGCGTGCTTCGGCACAAATTCAACAAAAACTCAAATATTTCATCACATAAATCAATACAAATTCAACCCAAATTCGGCGTTCATCACATAAATCAATACAAATCAATAGTTCAACAAAGCAAACTCATAATTCAAACACAAATTAGAACTCATAGTTCATCACACGTCGAACTAGGTGTTGCCCTTGAGCCTCCATAGGTGCTCTACCAGATTGTGTTGCAGTTCTTGATGCACCTGCGGGTTTCGGATCTCCTGACGCATATTGAGGAAGGCAACCCATGATGTCGGTAGCTGGTGATCAACTTGGGCAAGAGGACCTTGCATGTAGTATGGTTCAGTGTCAAACACTGGCTCTTCCTGCTCGCTCTCAATGATCATGTTGTGCAAGATGACACAGCCAATCATGACTTCCCACATTTGATCTTTCGACCAGGTCAGAGCGGGGTACCAGACAACAGCAAATCAAGATTGGAGCACATCAAATGCCTGCTTGATATCCTTCCTGCAAGCCTCCTGACACTTGGCAAAGTAGGAGTTCTTGCCTCCTGGCACATGGTTTGAGATGGCCTTCATAAATGTGGACCATCTCAGATAGATGTCATCTGCTAGGTAGTATCCCTTGTTGTAGTGGCGCCCATTGACCTCGAAGTTCACTGAAGCAGCATGGCTTCAACAAGCTTGGCAAAGACATTCGATCATTGCAGTACATTGATGTCGTTGTGAGTTCCTGGCATACCAAAGAAGGAGTGCCAAATCCAGAGGTCATGTGTGGCCACTGCCTCAAGTACCACACTGCAAGCTCCTTTGGCGCCTTTGTACATCCCCTGCCAAGCAAATGGACAGTTTTTCCATGCCCAATGCATGCAGTAGATGCTTCCAAACATCCTAAGAAATTCTCTTGTTGCATTCTGTGCTAGGATCCGAGCAGTGTCTAGCATTGGGTGATCGCAAGTATTGTGGTCCAAACACTGCCACCACTGCCCTGCAAAACTTGCACAAACACTCAATGGTGCTGGACTCTGTCATGCGTCCATAGTCTTCCAGTATATCACCGGGAGCTCTGTATGCAAGCACCCTCATAGTTGTCGTGCACTTTTGGAGTGAGGAGAATCCAACTGTGCCGGTGCAATCCTTCTTGCAAATAAGTAGTTGTCGAACTCCCGGATGGCATTCACAATCCTGAGGAACAGCTTTCGGCTCATCCGATAACGGCGCCGAATTACTTTCTCGTCGTGCAGTGGAGCTTCGGCGAAGTAGTCGGCATAGAGCAAGCAATAGCCCTCCGGTCGATGCCTCTGCTTGCTCTTACGGCAGCCCGGCGCCGAGCCACCTCGCCGCGGCTTTGCATTGCTCACAAACATGTCGGCCAGAGCGGTGAGGACCATGAGGTGCTCTTCGTCCTGGGTGTCGGCCTCGGCTTCCTCCTTCAACAGCGCCGCGAACGCCTCCTCGTTGTCGAAGTCCATCGCCGAACATGCAAATATCCGAACACCTGGCAGGCGTGGTGGGTGCGCAGCCGCCGGTATCCCCCGACATGCGTGGCCGGAGCGCTAGAAAGCTCGCCCAGGGGCGGGATGAAGGCTGCCGCGGCGAAACCCTCTCTTTCCGCCGGGGAAATGGCCTTTCTAGCGGTGGAGCGGCGGCTGTGGGCCGGGATCGGCACGGCGGCGAAAGGGGGAGTGGCGTCCTACAGCGCTCGGGGTCGAATCTGGGCGGGGGAAAAGTCGTTTCTCGTCTAACAGTGGCGGCCCACGCGCCACTTTTCCTTCCGCCGGAGCCAAAGTGCCCCCCAGTACGCTGGGTTCGGCCTGCGATCGCCGGGCCAAAAAAGGGTCCAACCGGCGGAATTCGGCGTCCTAGGGGGCGACTGGTTTTTTTTTCCGGCACCGGTGGAAAAAAAAGGCGGGGGGCTGTTGGGGGGTGGAGGGGCGAGTGGAGATCCTCTAAAGTATACCGAGGTCATATGGCAATATTGAAAGCACGGATCCTGTTGGTGGCTGCATCAGTGCAAAGGGGTTCAGCGAGATGGCAGGGTATGGGGTGTGTCGTAGCCAGATTCGGAGGCCATGAAGCCATCAAGGTGCAAGTGATCGACGACGGCGTGAGGCCATCCCCATCAAGGTGCTTTGGTTCGCTTGCCGGGTGGGATATGCACATGCCGCCGCCCCGCTATGGTGCACACATCTTCGTCACATTCTCCAGCCTTTCGGCACCCTCCATGATGCCTTTGAGGAGCGACATGTGATCCTTTCTTTCTCGTCTCCACCCGTCGCCCTTGCCTTTCTCCTGGAGGTAACTTCGTCCAGGCAAAGTGTCGAGAATCTCAAGCTGGATCGACATGAACAGCCGTAGTATGAACGAATCTCTAGAGCGACATAAGGCAACCTGAATAAATATCAGCGCCGTTTTAGTTTGCACTTTCATTTTGGCAACCTAATCTTTAGCAAAAGCGTGCTAGGCTCGACAGGCGCGTGAAGCGTGCAGCTGACCGCGTACTAACCAGCTGCTTCAGGCCGCATCTCCACGTTCAATGGCGACAGCACAAACAGGGCGATCGACACCGCAACTCGCTCGAACCGGTCAAGGCTAGCTGCTCGTGGCGATGGCGGCCCAAAGCAACTTGCGACTTACCCGGTGGGATGGAGGATTCCAGTGATCACAGGCCACCGGTCCTTCTCCTTCCTCTGATCCCCATTTCTCCTGCTACGCTAGAAAAAAAGGCCATTCCTCAGGGGTGAATGCCGCCGATTTGCAGCATGAACCGTGCATTCCCCTGCTACATTGCATATATTGGAGTTAGCTTAGCAACGAACAAGAATTTACTGGTGCACAAGGATATCTCCAAGGTTAATTCTCAAGGAAAATGCTCAAGATGCACTACCAACTTGCCCAAATTTTCTTCACATGCAAAGCTGCTTCAGAAAGAAAGAAAAACAACAGCTCGCATCCAGACTTCCTTCGCACGATCTGGCACAGCACAACTCCCATCACCACTGGATTCTGCGAATAAATTAGAAGTACCCATTATCCGATCCATGCTGTCAACAGAATTTACAGATCAATTAATTGCCATGCAAAGTGGTAAAGTAGAAAAGACCAGCATTTTCAAGGAAGCCTGTTTAATCTTTTACCATGCAGTTGATGACTTGCAAGCAGAACTGAGCATATGGCTTGCAGAAAATACGCGGTCGGATGTTCCAGTGTAAAGACCAACAAAAAGTATCCGTGATCCAATCTAGAGTCCTTTTTAGAGACAAGCGGAAAAACATCAACAAGGGAGGGCCGAGGTCGCTCATGTTTTCCAAAACTTTATTAGTTGAGTTTGGCATTGCGCTGATTTTGAAATGTATGTACCTTTGATTATGTTTACTTTGATACTTCAACAAATTGATATGATGTTTGTGAGCAGAAATATTATACTCCTAGAATTTGTTAAACTCCATATAACTAGATATGTTCCACAGGAAAATGTAAATGCTAACTGATAGGATCTTTCAGAGCAGCAATAGCAGAAATAATTAACTGGAAAATTTGTAAAACTCCATTTAAATAGCTATATTTCACAGGGCAGCGTAATGCAACGCAGCATTAGCCAGTCGCAAACTGGCCATCAGTTTTATTTAACTTGGGTTACATTCCCAATAAAGCAAACAATTTTCTTTGCAGTTTTTCAAATACGCTAATCCCTCGGTTTCTTAGCTTCAGTTTTTGCCTATGAAATTACATTGAACATTTATCTGCAATTGGCCATTAGCTGGGTTACATTATTTGTCGAAAACTGGCCAGTCATAAAGCTTAACTTTGTCGAAATACAGTGGTATTCGTTTGTCCTTCTATCACATTTGATTGACAGGTGTATGCATATAACCACGGTGATTTTAAGATTTTCAATGACATGACAAACCGGCAACCTGAAGATTATGCAGCTCTTCTCTCAATGCCAGTCCAGTCACTGGGTGCTTGCTTGACCGAATTCCAGCATCGAAGTATAAGCGATGGTAGGTTACTGGGCCATCAACAAGAACAGACTAGTAAGCAGACATGAACTTACCTTAGAATACATAAATGGTAAGAAAATAGCACCAAAATCTGCACCTAAGCATGAACGTGCACATAAAAATATCTAGTAACATGTCTTCCACGAAAGCTTGTTTGGTGGAAACTGAACGTATTAAGATTATCAACACAACATTTCGAACGCATCTCAGCTGATTAAACAAATCAAAGCCACAGGAAGGAGAACAAATGCAAGAAATGGACTTTAACCAAGGGAAGAAACACTAAAATACAGAGCTACACTCTCCAATTTCCCAGCACATAAATTTTTTCCAGGTAATGCAGTAGCTAGCCTCTATTTCTGCAAAGGGAAGAAACTCTATCTGCAGCACATGAGTCCTTTCCCTAAAGCTCTGAGATGTACCTTTCCATGCGCACTTTGACTTTGCAGCAGATTGCCAGCCCTTCCCCCTGCTCTCCCAGGCTCTGCAAAGGAGCAGAGCAACATTGCCAACCCTACCATAACCACCCACAAGTGTAGAATGAAAACACAATGAATCGGAAAGCAATAAATTCAGTATTCACAAAGATCAAAACAAGTTTCTTCTCTGTCAGCAAAAATTGAACTTCTCCCAAATGAAGGCCAGCAGGTAATAAAATAGTTATAAGCATCAAACACAGAGCTCCAAGTTTATCCGGTCTGTCTACAAAATAAACTTTCACCACAGTTACTTGATGTTCCAAACCTAAATGAAGTAGGGTTTCTAAGGATAAGGACTAGAAGAACATGGAATGCAATCATCATCCTACATTCGCCATAATCGACTTGATAGAGTTCAAGATTCTAACATAGTCACGAAACAACACAGACTGGTCGCCCTCCAAGCCAACACGGTGGTGCCGGTTGCTGCCGGCAAGGTTGTTACATGGGCTTCCCCCGATCACCAAGTCAAAGCCACCAAGTTGTCTGATAAGTGATGCGATTTTTTCATGCGTGAGAGACTGCACATCACGAAACTCTATCAGAGTGCCATCCTGAGTCTGATCCCACCAAGTTCTCAAGATGTTCCTACTCGCTTCGCAGATTTCCACAGAAACCACGGTCTTCATCCGTATGCCAAGCTTGTGAAGGGCAACCTCTGCTCCTCCGATACCACTGAATAGGGACAGCACGTTCATACCACATGGAAACCTATCCTTCAGCACTGACAGATGAAAAGCAACAGTATCGACTTGGAATGAATTTCCAAGGCATTTGTCTCTCTTTTTCTTGCTGGCTCCCCTGGTATGGTCCCTTGGATAACCAAGCAGAAACTCCATTTCCAGATAATCCAATGCAGCAACTTTGTTTTTCCCGATCCATACCAAATTCCACTTCCTGCACTCTTCCAGCACACGTTTCTGAACAGCTTGAGTTGGTGGATCGGTCGAGTTTGCAAGAGCACGGTGGATCCGTTCAGTCAGCTTTGCGCTTGCCATACAAGTTTGTAGGCAATTGAGCTGCCTTCTTTGGTCCCACGAGGGCCACCACGTCTCGTACTGGGGGAAGGCCTCGAAAATGGTCTTCGGAGGGATGGGACGCAAAACTGACCTTCCCTCAGTTGGGAGGTTATGGATGTAACCCCGTTTCCTTAACGCTGCGCAGAAGTACTTCGAGTCTACGAACTCTGGCTCAATACCATATAGGGATCTTGAAATTTCTGCCCAGGCACCTTTAGTAGCAAGTGCCACATTCTCATAATAGAAGAAAGGTGCTCTCATACTATGTGCAGGAAGCCATCTGCCCACTGACCGTGGTCGGTCACCAGGTAGGCCAAATCCCACCATTGGCTTTGGCAGAGAAATTGACTCTTCATGACCACCATCCCATGGGGGTTGACTTCCATGTGCTCCACCTCCGTATCTTTTCCTCTTCTTGCTATCTTCTGTGAACCTTGCTTTCTTTCTCCCCACACAGGAACTGAAGCGATTCTCATCCATAACCTGCAAACGAATTCCAGTGTCAATGCATCGAAATTAACAACGAAACCATTATTATTCACATGTATAGCAAACTGCAATGTACCTCAGGGTCATGCTGTGATGCATAGATAGAATCAACCAGTACATGCATAGGGGTATCCAGACCTGGCCAAGTTTGAACAAAATATAAAGCATAAGGTACCATCCCATTAAAGTATGATCAACAAAGCCTAATCATCAAGCCAACAACTACAAAAGGAGAGCCATACCACATCTTCTAAGAGCTCTGTTTGCTTCATCTTCAGGAAATCCCATGTCCACTAAGGACTTGATTTGCTTGTCCAACTGTGACATCTCTTGTAGGAACTCCTGCACAAAAGAACAGCAAAACAGAGGTTAGAAAGCACTTTCTACATCTCACCACCCATTTTGATGCCAACTAAGTAACTAGTAACTACATACTAGTAGTGAATGTAATTGTACAACATGATGCACAAGACCTGAAGAAAGGAGATGGGGGGTTCACAAAATTAATATTTAAGAGCTCGATTTGATGTCCTGCAATGCCGTTTGAGATGTATAATACAAGAGTTATTCTTGTGTGCATGAACTCAGTCCAGTACTTCATCGGCTTACTTGACACAGCTACCTAGAGCAGCCATAAATGTGTTTGCAGCGTCCTAAATAAGTGAAAACATATCTAGATAACCCATAAATCATGAAAGTGATTAATGCTTATGTAGCTAGTAATTTTCCATCCCTCTAGACACATTTCAACATACTCGATGGAAACAACTCATGGTCTCATACGTTAGATCATACCAGCTAATAAACAGATCAACAATGTTTCACATGTACATATATATCACAATCCACATAATCAAAGAAATTCTATTACCAAGCTGAAGATAAGTAAGTATGTACCTCATCACCAGAACCATCAGAGTGAGGATCCCTTTGGCCAGCATCAACATCATCATCCCAGTCTTCAAAATCAAAATCATCATCTTCTTCTTCATCATCATCATCATCATCTTCAACACGCTGGGGGATGCGGCGAGAAGTAGAGCAGCTACCCACTGAGTCGTCATCTTCCTGCATTTCACATGACCAATCTTAACATACTGTCCTTCCCGCCATGAAGCAAGAGGTCAACTCAGATATGGGAGCACATCAACAAATACCGTATATGCAAGAAGTAGTGACAGCACTGCACTTTCGTCCCTCTTCCCTGAAAGCAAAACAAAAGGTTAAAAACTGAAGGTGCAAAACATCAACAACACGAATGAAATGATCAAATGGAACTGACTACTACTTGTATTACCAATCTCTTTGATGGCCTTCAATACCATCTCTTTCGGGAAACCCATTTCTACATACATCCCAACTAACGAGGCAGAAGGAGTTGCCCCGTTGGCCATCCCATCAGCGTCCTTCAGATCAGTAACAAACATCAGACTAAGATCAAAGTCATAACAACATAATAACCGTATACGAGCAATGACTAGCTCTTGTGCACTTGTGCTTAAAGACACCCACTTCTATCACTTACCTGCCTCACCAGCCTGGACGGGCCAGGAGCATCCGCGTTTCTCCGGGCTGGATAAGACGAGACCCCAACCTGACCATCATTGCCCTCGTCCAATTCGAACACATCATCATCGCTAACCAAGTCCACTATCTGTAACATGAGTGACAACACAACTCAAACGCACAGAATAACAGCGAAAGCAAACCACCAGCAATGGAGAAGAGAAATAATGCAAGGGCATAACACACCGAGCCACAAGCCGACAACAGACATGCGACATCGCAAGTGAAGCCTCAGACAAGAAACTAGCACAGCCACTTTCAATTAGTATAAGGTCTAGAACGCGTTTAAACAGAAAGAAAACTGGCACCTTTTACGATCCAACCGAACATTTACGTCGTCCCACAGATGTCAAAACCCCGTGCACGGTTAATCACATGCAATCGCAACCATAGCATGAATCATCACTAGCGGTTCCAAATTAAAGACTGCTAAGTGCTAGCCACCACTAGACATGGAAACCTCGCCATGTGGCCGCATTCAAGAATGAATTTGCTGCCGTTGTCCAAGATCACATTTTGCAAATCCTAAAAAAAAAACATTACAGAAACCAAAGTCTCCAGATTGCAGAGGAAATTGCATTGCCTACAGCAAGATTGCAGCACATCTGATCTAACAACATGAAGAAAAGGAAACCAGCTAAGTGTACTCGGTCTCTTCTCGGCTGTGACGACAAAGAATCGGAATCGAGGAGAGGAGAGGAGATGAGGGCTTTACCACCGCCATTGTTCCTGAACTGCCTGGAGAGCGGAAGCACCCGGCCAAGTCCTAGACAGCTCCCTCCCTGCGAACCAGAAAAAAGCATTCAATTTTAGGGCGGCCGACGTACGGACGGAGCGGACACACGTCCCGCGAAATCGGCGGCATCCCCGTTCCGGAGCGAAACCCTAGCCACGAGAGAGAGAAGGGAGGAAGCCGGGGAGAGAGCGTGCTCACGTGCGATGATGCGACGGCCGCGAGCGTGGACGGGGCCGGAGGGGGAGGCGGCGGGCGGTGCCTGGTCAGGATGGCGCGGGCTCCGGGTCCGATGGCGCCGCCGGGGGTCTCCGGTGAGGAATGCGGGCAACGATCGCCTCCTCGCCTCGTCGATGGTCGTCGGAGCGGCGGGGTGGAGCGGTGCGGAGGTGGCGGAGTGTGAGGAGGTGGAGAGGAGGCGGCGGCCCGACCAGGTCACAGCCAGACAAGAGGACTGGAGCGACGACACGAGTCCACTCCACTTGTTGTAGCAGCTGGTTATAACTGGGCCTTAACTGAACTGGCCCATTGCTCGTTAAGGCCACTCAAGTATGTTTTATTTATGGGAAACGTTTCCCTGCTGCGCGCCGGCGGAACGTTCGGCCGGTCACGTACGATCGAAAGCAATCATGCGGCCCACGTGCCCTCTCGGCCCCACATGCTCCCTCTTCCTTATGGGAAACCTTTCCACTCGGTGCACCGGCCGAACGCGGCGCCGGACACACGTGCGTCGTTGGATCTGATTTGATCGAACTGACCAGTGCGACACGCAACCATCCGTGGCTACGTTAAACGTGTCCTCGTGCGGGCCCCATAAGAAAAGCGGCAGTGACCTTATCTTCTCGTTCCCATCCCCTTGCATCTTTTCCACCGCTCAACTCTCCCTGCCTTCTCTCTCTTCGTTTCTTTTCTCCACCACCACATCCAGGAAGTGCGGAGCCGTGGTGATGCGCTGGAGCTGCAACCAACGGCGTGCTGGAGCAGCAATCGACGGCGCACTGGAGCTGCGGCGGTGCTTAGCTGCGGCAATGCGCTGGTGTTGCGGCCGGCGGCGTGCTCAGCTCCCCTACATCCAGCGTGCTAGGAGCCTACCCCCACCCCTGGTTTCACTCCGGCTAGCCGGCGCTACCCTCGTACCAGTTGCTACAACCGGCATTTTGATTTGCTGGAAGCAGCCCCATTTTTTGCTACAACCATTGTCTTTTGCTTTTGCTGGCAGAACACCCAATTTTGCATTTTTGCTATCAGTGGCATTTTGCTTTGCTGGAAGCGGCTCCATTTTTTTGCTACAACCATCCTTTTTTGCTTTGCTAGAAGAACACCCAATTTTGCATTTTTGCTACCAATGGCGTTTTGGTTTGCTGGAAGCAGCACTAATTTTTGCTACAACCACCGTTTTTTGCTTTGTTGGAAGAACTCCCAATTTTGCATTTTTGCTACCAATGGAGTTTTGGTTTGCTGGAACCCGTTTCGATTTTTGCTACCACCGTTGTTTTGGTTTTTGATAGAACATCACCCTATTTTTGCTGGAAGATTTTTTGCTACAAGCAGCCACCCGAATGCTACAACCGGCAGCTTTTTTTGCTACCATCGGCAAACGGCTGAGTTGTGACGGCAGAGGCAGCGCCCTGTTTATTTGCATCAACCAGCGAGAACGACAGATACTACCATCGGCGGCGTGGGCCTTTTTTTTGCTGCAACCGGCACGACAACGAGCTATGCGGACGTTTCTGCGTGCGGTGACGAGGAGGACGGTACCAGCGGTGGCACGATCCGGTAGCGACAGCGAGGGCGGCGACCGGTGGTGAGGGAAGACGAGGAGGCGAGGCGGTCGGCGCGTGCGGGGGCGGCGCTCTCTTACCTCTCCTTTTTCCTCATGCAGGAGGTTGAAGATGAGGCGAGGACGGGGACAGTTCCAGATCTGACGGTTGTGCTTGTGCTAATCAAACGGCCACGGGCTGACCGGCCGAAAAGTTAGACCGGTGCGCCGGCGCCTAGCATCATCCTTTATTTATTTTCGTGTTTATTTATTTACTGCATTTAAGGATTACCTTAGAAGGAATAGTGTATTTTTAAGGAGATCATAAGTTCCTAGTCACATAAATGAAGCCCATATCAGAAAAAGAAGGAAGCGACGACTACGCAACCTAGCCATCTGCCACCTCCCAAAAGCTAGGTTTCTCTGCCTCCCGCCGGCGCCGGTCCATCCCGTCTCCGATGGCCTTAGAGCCATGGAGGTGGACTGGATCTCGGCCCTTGCCGGTGGGAAGGCTCCGTTTTTACATCTTTTTTCGAGCTTCGTTAGGGTTTGTGTCCTGCTCAGGAAGGCAAGGCGGCGGCGGCTCACTGAAGATGGAATAAAGGTCTCCCCGCCTAGCCCCCTTTTTGGTGATGCATCTAGCATCATCGATGGGCGTGTAAAGGTGTGTCTCCGGCGGATCTGTCTTTCGTGGATTTGCTCGGATCTGTTCGTCGTTCGTCTTCGTTCGTGTGTCTTCAGGTTGGATACTTTTGATCTACCCTCTTCATCTACGGCGATTGCTGTTCTGGTGCATTGGTTCTATGGATCCTTAGCACGACGACTTCTCGACTGTCTACTACAACAAGGTTTGTCCGGCTCCAGCGAGGGAGGGGCAATGACAGCGGCGCGCCTTCGGCTCACTTCACTACTTATAGTCGTCGCTAGGTGGTCTACGAATCTGGATGTAATTTTTATTATTTCTAGTGCTCGTTGTACTACCATGATTGAAGATGAATAGATTGAAAGTTTTTCCTGCAAAAAAAATTAATAAAGCCCATACCTCTCTACTTAAACTCAAACATTCCAAAGACAGTTAACTTGAACCAGTTTGATGTTTTTCTTTCTCTTCAGTTAGGGCTATTAAAACAACATGTGAAGAAAGCGAAGGGTAGAAGGAAATGCTATGGATTAAGGATGATAATCTTCAAATATCCATAAAGTATAATAAATTATTGATTCGTGAAAAATGTGAATAATAATTTCATCTTTGTATGATATACAAATTATTTTGTTTTAATTTTATGAATTTTTGCCAGTTCTTATTTATGTGGGATTTTCATGAATTTTAATTTCTTTCCCCTAAAACTTCAAAGGTCCAAATCACACTAGGAAATTCTCCCAAAAAGTAAAGAACAAATCTAAATAAAGCAAAATAAATAAACTGAAACCATTCATGCATCTGAGGATTGTTGGAGATTATAATCGAAAAAATAGAATCATCAATATGATATCATTTGTGTTCCATATTCTAAATAGGAAAAAAGGCTAAATCACTTCTCTTGTTATTTTTGCACATGATATAAATAGTTATAGCTCTAGATAAACCGTGGCATGTATTTTTCCATATGTTTGCTAGTACATGCAAGATTTTTTTTTATTTTTTTTTTTTTTGAAAAAGACTGAAATGCAAGGGTTGATGTTTTGGGAAGCTCCAGTTTATTATAAATTGTGATCGGTTGGAGTTTAATTGGGACCAAGCACTGTTCACTCAAGTTGAATAATTTCTGAATAATTAGTTAATTACCAACAAGTAACACACACGTTCTTCCCTCTACAAATAGAAATACAAGCATTACCAACTTGAGGTGAAATTTGACCTTTATGAACAAGAAACTGAAAGGAGCCCTTCTCAAATAAACTAGGCCATTAAACTATCACAGGTGCACGGGTGAGAATTGACATTTTGTTGTTAACCTATCCACCGGTCGCTTCGTCATTTTGTTGTTGATACAGTCTTTGTTTGTTTTTCATACTAGAGTATGCAATTTTGGGACATGCTTGGTTAGTAGCCAAGAATTGGTATGCCAATATGTTGGCAAGCCAACAATTTGGCTACCAAATGTTTAATTTGTTAGTACCCAGTTATTTTGCCAACCTAGGGAAACTTGGAAAAAATTGGCAACTTTTGGAGTTGGCTACCTACCAAGCATACCCTTGTTGCTACCATGCATAAGACAACAAGTGCAGCGATTCGATGCACAGGCTCATCTGCACCCGGCCAGAAAAAAATTCAAAACAAATGCTAGAAAAAATCAAAAAATTCCAAAAAAAAATTCTCATGGTAGACAATTTATCGCGTGAAGCTCGCTCCAAATATTAGCTCATTTGGACATCTGGGTAGCTCTCAGCAAAAAAAGAGAAATCGGGTCAAAACAGTACATAAACAGTAAACTCTTTTACAGACCCCGAATTTGTCTTTTTTGCCGAGTTGCTCAGTTGTTCAAATGATTTGAAAATTGGGACGGAACTCACACATCAAAATTGTCTACCATGAGAAAAAAAATGAATTTTTTTGAATTTTTCTAGTATTTATTTTGATTTTTTTATTCAACATGGGTGCAGATGAGCCCAGGCTCAAAAAAGGATTTTCGTCGCAAATGCTGTTCACTGGGTGGTGTCTGGTTTGCAGTTGTGTGGGTAAAAACCAGTGTTTTCCCATGGTGAAACCCATGGAACTGATGCAGAAGGAAGTTCCCAAGGACTAACAGAAAGAAACAGCAGGCACATGGCTCTTGATATTGCTAAATGAGGGATAAAGGGTTACACCACTGTGCAGACTGATTAACGAAGAGAGCGGCGATAGCGTGGACGAGCGCGTTTGATCCCGGTACGTGGACCAATGGAACAAGTCGCTCATGGTGGGGACAGCCTGTAGCATGGTTCGTACGCGGACGTAAATAAGCAGCGTACGGTGATGAATGCGTAACATGGCCCACGGCATCCGTCGGCTGATAACGGGCGTCCTATAACATGTTCAATTGGTACAGATAGATGCATACGGTACATGTTTTTTACAGGGCAACGTTTTCCGTCGACATAACGACGCGCAATATGACGGAAAAGATATCTGCAACCCCAGGAGAACCACACCACCGCTCCGAAAGCTTGAACAAGCAGCCAAGAAAACCAACCGGGGACCGAAAAAACCAACTACTCCCTCCGTTCCTAAATACTTGTCTTTCTAGGCATTTCAACAAGTGACTACATACGGAGCAAAGTGAGTGAATCTACACTCTAAAATATGTCTACATACATCCGTATGTAGTAGTCATTTGAAATGTCTAGAAAGACAAATATTTAGAAACGGAGAGAGTACCTTGTAAGGAGGTGACGCCGCTGTAATTCCATCCATCAGGTGCGCCTTCGAACACCGGCCAGGTGACCAACATCTCCGCCTTCTCCTGTCCTCTGCTCAAGCCGAGCGGCTTAGCCACACTCCTGACAACACGAGCCTCTGGTGGTGGTGACAAGATGTATTGGAGCTTGCTTAGATGTATAGATCCGGCTAAGAGAACAATGATATTCCCTGGTAAACAAGTTAGATCTATGATGGCAGCCGACGTAGAGTTAATTACAGGGATAAAATCTGGTCCTAAGCCGATCCCAACAGTGGATAAATCCGACTGACTAGAGCTGCTTTGGAGAGTGCAAGATCTGATTAGTGTTCCACCGGCTCGATACAGATAAAAGAACTCATTCATGTAATAGCTAGCATATATCAGCTTTTCGCCCAGGCTTGTGATTGATCTACGTGCATGCATGGTGCTTGTGTACTTTTGGCTGTTCCTGCTCATTGTACATGTGACCTGATCCGAACGCATCTACCTCGATAAAGCACCTTCTTCGTTGCCTGATCCTTGATCAAAAAGAAATGAGGGTGAAATTCAAGAAAGACATGATTGTCAATAGCAATACGATGGACTGAAAGAAGACTCTTTGAGGCGCTAGGGACATGCAAAATTTTTCTAAGGTGAATTTTTCGATGAGGGGTTTTAACAATTGAGTGACCAACATGACTAATTTTCATACCTTCTCCACTTGCAGTGTGGATGTGATCTTTGCCACGGTACTTCTCACGCATGGTCACCTTCTCCAGCTCACCGGTGATGTGGTTTGTGGCGCCGCTGTCAACGTACCAATTTGTGTCGACGCCGTAAGAGCCATCAGCAGCTCCGGCCACCTTCTCATCCTGAGATGAGTCATCTTCATCCTCCTCAAAACGATACCAGCAGTCCTTTGCCGAGTGACCCGGCTTGCCACAGATTTGGCACCTGATGTCGGGGCGTGATCTGTTGTTGGAGCTGCTGTTGCGGCGGCCTTTGTTGTTGGAGGAGGGAGGCCGGCCGCCGCGCGTGTTGGTAGCGCCGCTGCTGTTGCTGTTGTGGGCGCTCCTGCCCTTTCCGTTCCGCGGTGGACCGCGGTAACGAGAGCCCCCGCCACGGCCGCGGGTGGCAACATTGGCAGATGACTTGAAGCCACCTCCCGCGCCTTGGAAAAGAGCCACCCTCTGATCAAAATTGCTCATCTGTCCGAACAATTCGTCGAGGGTGACCGGAGTGGTTCTGGCGTCGAGGGCGGAAACCAGCGGCTGATACTCCATGTCGAGTGCGTTGAGGATGTACGAGATGAGTTCATCATCCTTCAACGGCTTGCCAGCCGCGGCGAGCTCGTCGGCGAGTCCCCGCATGTACGCGAAGAAGGTAGCCACCGATTGCGTCCCCTTCTGCGCATTTGTGAGGGCAGCTCGGATGTTGTTGACGCGGGACAGGGACGTCGACGAGAACATGCTCGCCAACGCTGTCCAGAGCTCTCGTGCATGCTCGATGGAAGTCACCTGCACTAATACTTCTTTTGACATATTATTGAGAAGATACCCAAGTACCTGCTGGTCCTCTCTGAACCAGACGGCATGGAGGGGATTGGGGATGGCTTCCTCCTTTCCATCCTTGTCCTTGCTGACGACGAGCTTGGCCGGCTCCGCCGTGCTTCCATCAACGTATCCGAAGACTCCAGCCCCTCTCAGCTGTGGCGTGATCTGGGTGCGCCATAAGACGTAGTTGGTGCGGGTGAGGCGCTCGGTGATCTGGCCGGAGAGAGGGGAGGAAGCGGCGGCGGATGAAGCCATGGCAGGAGGCTGCGGTGGAGAGGAGGAATGCTAGATGGGAAGAGTCAGGCTCTGTATACCATGTGGAGGAACGTCGTACCCATCCTGGGCGACGGCTACGTGTTAATATAGGCCAGGGCGCAACTCCTGGCATAGCGTACAATGATGTTCAGATTACATTGTGACTTGGAGAGAAAGAGATAAAGAGATAAGAGGAGATTACAACCATATGATAACTAACTAGAGATCCTAGTCTATCTTGGCTTGGACTCCTCCACCGATGCAACCTGAACATGGGTAACGGTGCGGTGCAACATGTGTCGTTCAACACCCTCCCTTAATCACAACCTTGTTAAGTTGAGATTACGCTTGAATTCTTCAAAGTTTCTTGTGGGCAAGGCTTTGGTGAATCCATCTGCAACCTGATCTCGAGAATGTACAAAACGAATGTCCAATTGCTTATTGGCAACTCGTTCTCTAACAAAATGAAAATCAATTTCAATATGTTTAGTCCTTGCATGAAAAACGGGATTAGCAGATAGATAAGTAGCACCAAGATTGTCACACCACAAGCATGGGGCTTGAGTGTTTCTCACACCAAGCTCTCTCAACATGGACTGAACCCAAATGATCTCAGCTGTGGCATTGGCTAGGGCCTTGTACTCAGCTTCTGCGCTTGATCGTGACACGGTAGCTTGTTTCTTTGCACACCATGATATTAAGTTGGGACCAAAGAACACTGCAAACCCACCAGTGGAGCGTCTGTCATCTACACATCCTGCCCAGTCAGAGTCAGAGAAAGCACTGACCAGTGTGGATGAGGACTTGGTAAAAGTAAGACCAAGGTTCATGGTATTTTTCACATATCTCACAATACGTTTAGCAGCAGTCCAATGATTTTTAGTAGGTGCATGAAGAAACTGACAGACTTTGTTCACAGTAAAGGAAATATCAGGTCGTGTCAAGGTCAGGTACTGAAGTGCTCCTACCAAGCTTCTGTACCTGGTGCTATCATCAGGACTCAAAAGTTCTCCTTCTGCAAGTGACAATTTTTCTGTTCTAGATAACGGAGTTGGTGAAGGTTTGCAACCTTGCAACCCAACTCTTCTCACCAGGTCAGAAGCATACTTTTCTTGAGAGAGATGGAGGCTATCACCTTGTTTCTTTACCTCAGTCCCTAGGAAGAAATGCAAGTCTCCCAAGTCCTTGAGAGCAAATTCAGCACTCAAATCCTTCAGCAGCCCGGATATTGCTTCATCAGATGAACTTGTGACTATAATATCATCAACATATATAAGAACAAATATGGATGTTTTCAGTTTATTGTAAATGAACAGAGACGTGTCAGACTTAGAAGGAATAAAACCAAGAGCTTGTAATTTCTGACTGAGTCTAGAGTACCAGGCCCTGGGAGCTTGCTTCAGTCCATATAGAGCTTTATCAAGTTTGCAAACATGAAACGGTTTGTTTTTGTTCTCAAACCCAGGAGGTTGTTTCATATATACTTCCTCTTCCAGAACGCCATGGAGAAACGCATTCTGCACATCTAGCTGTCGAAGGCTCCATCCCCTGGAAACAGCAATAGAGAGCACAAGACGAATAGTTGCAGCTTTGACAACAGGACTAAAAGTGTCCTCATAGTCAATACCATATCGTTCTTTAAAGCCTTTTGCAACGAGTCTGGCTTTGTAGCGATCTATGGTTCCATCAGATTTCCGTTTTACTCTGAAAACCCACTTACAATCAATCAAATTTTTACCTTGCCTTGGAGGAACCAGATGCCATGTGTGATTTTTCAGAAGAGCCAGGTGTTCTTCTTCCATGGCCTTCTTCCACTTTGTATCATTGAGTGCCTCACCAACAGAGCGTGGTTCATCTGTAGAGCAGGCAAGACCAAACTTTGTTATTTGCTTGTAATTAACTGGTTTAGTTACCCCTTTTTGGAGACGTGTGCGTGAAGCAACAGGAGGCGCAACATATATATCCGGCGCAGTAGATCCCCCGATGGCGCCCCCTGCCCCGGCCACCTCGTCATCACGCAGGGTAGACGGATCGTCTGCGGCATCGGGAGCGGGAGGTGGTACGGGCGAAACGGTTCGTGGCGCAGAAGATCCACGATGGAGCAGCACGTCCGGCTCAGGCCCATCATGCAGCAATGATGAGGCGGGCCCGGCCAAATCCGCGTCGGATCGCGCGTCTGGGGCCACATCAGGAGACCGGCCCGAATCAACGTCGGGGGCCGCGTCTGGCGCCAGGTGACGAGGCTGTGCGCCAATCGACTGGCGGCGCTCGTAGTGAAGGGGCCCAGCGGGGGCCCGGCGACTCTCGGTGCGCCGCGCGGGGGCGTCCGAGTGGTGCGGGCCGGAGGGAGCCCCTGAGCCAGTGGCGAGGCGCGACGTGGTAGGCGCGGAGGCGGGGCTGCGCCGCTCGCCAGACGAGGCGGGATCCCGCGCCCTGTCAGTCTGGGACGGCCCAGATTCCGAGGGCGATCCGCTGCCAGCCTGCAGGGGAATCAATCCCGAGGAGGATCTGCTCCCCAAACGTGGACACATAAAATGTGGCATGTTGGGAGCGTTTTCTTCATTGTTTTTGTCGATTTCTGCACCATTTTCTTCAGAGTTTGCATCATCTGCATCATCACAAAACTCATGGAAGTGGTTATGAGCATTAGTCAACATTGAGTCGCTACAATTATTTTCCCCTTGGGTGATGCCGGTGAGACTAGAAGGCAAGAGAAGAATTTCTTTGCGAAGTAGGGCTCCGGCATTGGGGTGTAGGTCGGAAAAAGGGAACTTTGTCTCGTCAAAGACAACGTCCCGAGAGATATAAATGCGACCAGTAGAAACATCGAGGCACTTTACACCTTTGTGTTGAGCACTATAGCCTAGGAAGACGCACTGTTTGGAGCGAAACATGAGCTTGTGAGAGTTGTAGGAACGAAGATTGGGCCAACAGGCGCAACCAAACACTCGAAGAATAGTGTAGTCGGGTTTGGTATGAAGGAGACGCTCAATAGGAGTTTCATAGTTGATGACACGACTAGGTAGCATGTTGATGATGTGAACAGCCGCAAGGAAAGCCTCATCCCAAAACTTGAGGGGCATAGAGGCACCAGCAAGTAATGCTAGACCAACTTCAACGATGTGTCTGTGCTTGCGTTCAGCAGACCCGTTTTGTTGGTGAGCATGTGGGCAAGATACATGATGAGATATGCCAATTTTCTGAAAGAAAGAATTTAACTTTTCATATTCTCCACCCCAGTCAGATTGGAGAGCAAGAATTTTGCAATCAAATTGGCGCTCAACAAGAGCTTGGAAGTTCAGAAAGACTTGAAACACATCGGATCGCTTCTTAAGAAGGTAAATCCAGGAAAATTTGCTATAGTCGTCTATGAAACTCACATAATACGTGTGTCTACCAACAGAAGAGGGGGCAGGACCCCACACATCGAAGAAGACAAGTTGCAAAGGTTTTGTAGAAATGCTGGTAGAAACTGGATAAGGTAATTGATGGCTTTTAGCCTTTTGACATGAATCACAAACTGTTTCGACATCCCGCTCTCCAACATATGGGAGCTTATTTTTCCTAAGCAAACGCTCAACTAAAGAAAAAGATGCATGCCCTAAACGATCGTGCCATCGTGTTGAAGACACTTCAGTGGCACTAAAAACTTGTTTATTGAGTCTTCTAATCTCCGGAATCAAAGGGTAGAGCCCACGAACGCATCTACCTCGATAAAGCACCTTCTTCGTTGCCTGATCCTTGATCAAAAAGAAATGAGGGTGAAATTCAAGAAAGACATGATTGTCAATAGCAATACGATGGACTGAAAGAAGACTCTTTGAGGCGCTAGGGACATGCAAAAATTTTCTAAGGTGAATTTTTCGATGAGGGGTTTTAACAATTGAGTGACCAACATGACTAATTTTCATACCTTCTCCACTTGCAGTGTGGATGTGATCTTTGCCACGGTACTTCTCACGCATGGTCACCTTCTCCAGCTCACCGGTGATGTGGTTTGTGGCGCCGCTGTCGACGTACCAATTTGTGTCGACGCCGTAAGAGCCATCAGCAGCTCCGGCCACCTTCTCATCCTGAGATGAGTCATCTTCATCCTCCTCAAAATGATACCAGCAGTCCTTTGCCGAGTGACCCGGCTTGCCACAGATTTGGCACCTGATGTCGGGGCGTGATCTGTTGTTGGAGCTGCTGTTGCGGCGGCCTTTGTTGTTGGAGGAGGGAGGCCGGCCGCCGCGCGTGTTGGTAGCGCCGCTGCTGTTGCTGTTGTGGGCGCTCCTGCCCTTTCCGTTCCGCGGTGGACCGCGGTAACGAGAGCCCCCGCCACGGCCGCGGGTGGCAACATTGGCAGATGACTTGAAGCCACCTCCCGCGCCTTGGAAAAGAGCCATCCTCTGATCAAAATTGCTCATCTGTCCGAACAATTCGTCGAGGGTGACCGGAGTGGTTCTGGCGTCGAGGGCGGAAACCAGCGGCTGATACTCCATGTCGAGTGCGTTGAGGATGTACGAGATGAGTTCATCATCCTTCAACGGCTTGCCAGCCGCGGCGAGCTCGTCGGCGAGTCCCCGCATGTACGCGAAGAAGGTAGCCACCGATTGCGTCCCCTTCTGCGCATTTGTGAGGGCAGCTCGGATGTTGTTGACGCGGGACAGGGACGTCGACGAGAACATGCTCGCCAACGCTGTCCAGAGCTCTCGTGCATGCTCGATGGAAGTCACCTGCACTAATACTTCTTTTGACATATTATTGAGAAGATACCCAAGTACCTGCTGGTCCTCTCTGAACCAGACGGCATGGAGGGGATTGGGGATGGCTTCCTCCTTTCCATCCTTGTCCTTGCTGACGACGAGCTTGGCCGGCTCCGCCGTGCTTCCATCAACGTATCCGAAGACTCCAGCCCCTCTCAGCTGTGGCGTGATCTGGGTGCGCCATAAGACGTAGTTGGTGCGGGTGAGGCGCTCGGTGATCTGGCCGGAGAGAGGGGAGGAAGCAGCGGCGGATGAAGCCATGGCAGGAGGCTGCGGTGGAGAGGAGGAACGCTAGATGGGAAGAGTCAGGCTCTGTATACCATGTGGAGGAACGTCGTACCCATCCTGGGCGACGGCTACGTGTTAATATAGGCCAGGGCGCAACTCCTGGCATAGCGTACAATGATGTTCAGATTACATTGTGACTTGGAGAGAAAGAGATAAAGAGATAAGAGGAGATTACAACCATATGATAACTAACTAGAGATCCTAGTCTATCTTGGCTTGGACTCTTCCACCGATGCAACCTGAACATGGGTAACGGTGCGGTGCAACATGTGTCGTTCAACAAGTACAAGGAAGCATGTGCATAATTACCACTCCTGATTAGATTAACTGCTTTTCTCTGGCAAAATGTACAGACAAAATCAATTGCCTCTTATATGGCGATTCAGTGGGACTACATCCAGCGCGTCAGGACAGTACACATTCAGTTGCTGCCGTCAGGATTGCTACCAAAGAATTTATCAGCACTGCAGTGTGCTCAAGGATTCGTGATGCAGTGCTGCATTTTGCCATCAACCACAAGCCACCTGGAGAGACTCTGTCACATGAACACCTTGAGAGATGCTCCCATCTTGTGCTCCAGATTTTCAACAAACTTGACAATGGCTCCACCTCTCTGTAGTCTGAATTCATGGGCATGCTCCTAGCTGCAGAGCAAGAGCAGTCAAAAATGACTGTCCACAAATCAACCACGCCTGCAGCAACACTTTGTTGTCCTTGTCATGACTTCTGAAGGTTATATCACAGCAAAAACTCTATACGTAATGGACCCCATGCTGGCAAACTCACCAAGGAGTACAATAGAGAAGAAACACATAGACACAAGTCTGCGCATTCTACGTGCCCTCTTTCAGTGCCTTCATGAGTGTTATCCAGATTGGCATTTTGCTACTTCCCCATGGACTTACAAGTATAACAAAGCCTGGCATCGGAACTGCACCATGTAAGCTTGTCCAAAACAGAACTTATGAAACTCAAAATTTTGATACATTCATCTGTGTGCAAAAAACTGATGATTTAGTACCTACTAAAAAAAGCAGTTCTGAGAGCGGTTTCTACGTACTACACTACATCAGAGTCAGAGAGTTCGATGGTCTGAAGCTGATAACACTGCCAACCTAGTAAGTTGGCAAACCTCTTCAGTACTATTGAGATCACAAACATGCAGTTACTAACAGACATGTTCCCTCCAGGGTTTGATTTCATACCTAAGGATGCAGATGGCGTACGAAATTGTCAGGATGAAAGGCAACAATGCCGACTTCCCAAACTACATGTATGATTGCGACACTTGTAGAAGCGGTCGCCGGCGAACTGGCCGCGAAGTCCGGGCAGTGGACTAAAGGCAGAGCCACCGCATCTGCATCTTGGTTGGTGTTGGCCATGAACTGCAACTAGGGTTCCTCGCTCGATGTGGGGGGAGTCGAGTAGACATGCCTGTGTGGACCCCACATACGCCGTTTCCTACCATCAAACGGGGCTGCGGCTCATAAAAGGCAAGACGAACGTCAACTTAATTGCGCCGTCACAACCCAAACGGCCGTCCAGTGACGACCTCGGTATATTGATAGGTTGTACTACTGCATACATCTACTCTACCACATACGGCCCACATCCCGGTAAATATTGAACGATTCGTGATACCAGGAGCGTGCGCGCTCGTCCGCGCCAAGCAATATTCGAGTCATTGGCATTTTATTTCGGCAATAAAGCAGTTTCGATCGAAAGTAGCGACTAGCGACTGTCAAATTACATGATTTCCTCCTGGGTTTCCTCAGCTTCTGCATTCTGATGCTACTCAGTGTAACACTGTACATTGCAATGCGCGTAACTTACATAACGACACATCTAGCTGCTAGCCCTTTCTGCTCCACTCTCTGATCATCGGTGCCTGCAGAGAAAAATCAGAGTAGGTTTAGAATCTGCTGTGGTATGCAGGAAAAATTCACCAGCACCGGAAAAATGAAAACTGCATTAGCTTCTAGTAGAAATTAAGAACTCCTTGCAGCTAGAATCACTTCAGGGAAGAGAATGGGCTTTGTGGCTTGACAAGCTACTCTTGGCAAGAATTTTGGCAAGTCAAGATTGATTCATTTAAGTAGATCTCAGCCACACACTGAATCAGTGAAAAGCACAACTACCTTCATGAGGCTGGTGGAGCCTGCGGTTCTGAGGGGTTGACATCTCCTTTTTAAGGCTGATGAGGATGTCCTCCATTGTATGTTCCCTTTTCCAGTTTCCAAGCATAGGAAATCGTCTTGGATCAACCTAGAAAAATAGCTCACTGTAAGTACTAAGGCAAACATCACATCAACAACTTCACCACAAGTTTTTTTTTTTTTTGCACAATTACCATTCCAGTTTCTTGATTCACACATGTCATATTGACCCTAGCCTGGAACCGGACAGTCGGTGGTTTGTCTGGATAATCTGTATCACAGAACAACTTCAATTGATAGATTCGTCCCTCGTGAACAGTCTGCGAGACAAAAAATAAATAAATGCAGTAATCAGTTGGCTCGAGCGTAAGGAAGCAAAAGACAATTAATATCTACTCATGGGTATTGCACAACATACATTGGGTGGACCAATAATAGTTCCTGTCCAGGAGCGCATATATATGTCATCAGCATCATCCATCCCATAGCTCACAGTTCCATCACCAATGCCCTTCTCACCTCTCTCAAGTTCTTCCAAAAGTCTAAAGTTTCTGGGAACTGAAGTACAGATAACAGTTAGTACAACGGTACATGCAATAAATTATTATGAGCAGCTCATTCAAGCAGAATAAAACATGAATCCAGTCACATCATTCTAAATTCTAATGGTAGAAACTGAAGGAAAAGCAAAATTCCCTAATTTATTAGGATACTTATAGTTTTAAAACAGTACACTTATAATTTTTAAAGATGTTTTCAATGTCATAAAATTGGAGTGTACTCCCTCCGTAAACTAATATAAGAGCGTTTAGATCACTAAAGTGATCTAAACGCTCTTATATTAGTTTACAGAGGGAGTAGTAGCTAAGTTAACAGTTGTAGTATTAACATAGCTATCCATTTAAATAGCAGAAAAGGGTGATGTTTAAGGGACACAATGTTGTGTGCCTAGATCATAGACAACATACTGAAACAAAACAGAAGAGTATAGAGCCACAACTCGCAGCATTAACCCTAGGATTGCGCAAGACCTGCTTAATAACTGCAATCAAGCACAGGCAACAATATCTAGAGGTACTAAAGACGCACAACAAGCCAATACTTGTTTCAATATTGGCATATTTGCCTATGGCAGTATTCATCTCATAAGAGGTTATTAAAGTTGCATAACAGTAATGCTTTGCATTTTAGACCAATGTAGAAGACCTTAGTTTCAACTTGTAAGCAGGTTGCAGATGGTCCATGTTGTTTAGAAAAGTAGTGTCTTGCCCCATGAATGGAGATTAAGGACTGCGTGCAAAATCGGCTATAAGTTACAAGTGAATGTTAGTTGTCAAGTCTTCCAATTTTCAAGATTGGCTTGATAGGCGTGACTGTCCTAGCTGAAGCATCTAGTATAAACTGACTTATTGGCCTTTTAACTTGTAGCGCCCAAAAGGCAAGGCTCTTAGTGGACAGGGCCTTTTGGTATATCAAATAAAATCCCGAGGAGAGCGACCTGTTAAGCAGCGCCGACTTTAAGTATTTAGTTCTTCAATGGCAGGATATACTCTTAATAGATGGATAGCTCTTCACGAGTTGTGTCTTTGCAAGACGAGTATGGGTTATGGTTTCATCCTGGCAAAATCAGATGTTCGTCCCATTCCAGTGATCACGTTCTAGGGTTGGTAATGGACCTAATGGTTCGATCATTGAGACACTTATTTTGGGACAGAGGGAGTAGAAGAGAGGGACTAGGATCAGATCTCTCTAGTTAATAATCCTCATTGGATAATATATATGGCATCACTTTAATATAGACGAATTTCTGAGTCCTTAAGCGACATATCTCAACTAACTGGAGACCTATCTTATATCCAAGGGAATTGTCCTTATCTTTTATAAGTTTATAACCTTCCTTATCTATAAGTGACCATCCAAGTTACTGTTTTATTCGGCTAGATGATGGGCCTACGCCTGACACAGCTGGTTACAAGCAGCATATCAAGTATAACAGATTAGTAGGAATCAACATGAAAAGGGTAATGCCAGTTAGGAACAAACTGATCATATAGTTGGAACACATTTTTATCAACAAGGCTTTCGTGTGAAGCAGTGTATGATCACATCAAAATAAGACACTATACTTAGGCTGAGTGCCCTGAGGATGAATGCCTTCCTTAGATCGGTTATTGTCAGTGTTTCTAAGTGGAAAGGAAGGACAGATATACCCACCATCCAATATAACTCCTAGGAGTACTCTAGTACTCTTGGCATTTAATTTGCTTCAAAATTCTCAAACCCTTCTTTAGGTTTTGGCTGCTCATGGCATGCCAGTCACAAACAACTAATGCCGGTGGGTTACAGGAATAAACACATCTTCATGCTTGTTCTAACACCACTAGTTTAGCTACACATAGGGATCCAAAATTGCATTATTGTTCCATAAAAACATGCCCTGAGAGTGAGTTGTGAGTCTAAACGGGCAGCACAGAAGTATTGATCGGAGTTCTTGGTAGAGACAATGACATGTAAGAATACAAATGCCCATATCATAGAAATGCCCCGGATACCATAGAGCTGACAGAAAAATTCAACCTAAGATTATTAATCATAATGTGAACCTAATCAACAGACAACGATTCGCAAGACAAGATAAACTGTGACCGGCCAACAAATCGAGCCGGTCCCCCCCCTAAATGCATACCGGTCCATCCATCCAAAACTGTGCCAATAATTGAGGACTTCATCAATTCCTGGGGTTAGGCATAAAGGACCAAACCGCTCACCAAACATCACACCAGCAGACAACACGGTGAATTCGGCCTCACCAACAGCCCTCGACGGTTCCTCGGACCGACATCCAGCCCATCATCCTGATAGCCCCATCCAAAATTAACCCAACATAGCAGCATTCCATCTTCGCTACAGCCCCACCATGGAGGTATATGCTAATAATACCTGCGAAACCTGCCTTTGCTCGGGAGTTTCTTGACTGAATGTCCACACGGATGTCTGAACTGCGAAGGCAGATTTCACAGGGCATCATTCAGAAGGGATTCGGGATCGCCGGCAGATCCCACCCCCTCAGATCAATCGCCAAACGCCGAACCTAATCCAGCAATCCCTCCTACGCTCCCTCCCCGGTCACTCGAATCACCAGGCCCTAAAAAATCCCACCAAGAATCCAAGAACTCGTACCCCACGGCCACGAAGATCCCGCGGCGGCAGAACGGGTCCTGCAGGAGGCGGTTCGTACAAATCGCGGCAAAGAAACGGCGAGCGGGTGGAGAGGCCGACTCACCGACGACCGGCGCGGATCCCTCGGAGCCCATGGCGAGCCCGTCTTCCACCTCCAGCTTCGGCCGCCTCTCCTCCTGCCCCCCTGAGCTGCGCTGGATGGATTCCGCGGTGGCTGAGCCGCGAGGACAAGGAATATCCGAAGCCCCGCGTGAAGCAAAGAAAGCCTTTTTCCGGCTCAGCGGGGGGAGAAAAAGGAGGAGAGATGCGCTTCCGCACAGTACTGGACTGGGGCCGGAGGAAGGAGCCCAAGTTGCCAAGTGATAAATAGGGATAATGACTCGGCTGCCGGCAAGCAATTTCCTTGCCACCCCCATCTTTTTTTGTTTGCCTCAATTTTTCCTAACATGGAGATAATTGACCATTTATATTTAATCTATGGGAAATCGGGCGAAAACCCATGCAGACACGTCCACGATACGTGTCGGTCATGGGACATGGTGGCGCACAAGGCATCCTCGGTCTGGCTATAGATAGTGGAATCCACGCACTGCGGAAAAGAGAGCAACCGGCGAGGATGACTACAAGCGTCATCTTATCGCACATCGCCCTCGAAACAGCGATTCCGACTTTTCGCCACGGACCAACGGCCACCACCATCTTATGACGTGTTAGTATTTGGTTAATAGCCGGGTGTATTGAAGAGAAACCGGCCATCCTTTTCTCGGCAAAGTTTGGCAAATATATCAATGCACGACAGGCGAAACATAACGACAAGAAGGTGTGACGACACAGCGAGACAACCAGTTTGTTATAACTAGCTGTTACTTATGTGGCAAAGTTTTTAACTTTTTTCTCCAACTTTTTTCTATTAATTAATTAAGACAAACAGAATTGCCAATTTAATATATGGAAAATCGGGCGAAAACCAATATAGACACGTCCACAATACTGTTTGTCATGGAACATGATAGCACACAAGGCATCCTTGGTCTAGCTATTGATAGTGGGCTCCACACACCACCATGAAGGGAGCAATCGACGAGGCTAACTACAAGTATCATCTTATCGCCCATTGCCCTCAATTCAGTGACTCTGACTTTTCGGCACGGACGAACGTCCAACACCATCTTATCACATATTAGTATTTGGTTAATAGCGGAATGCATTGAAGAGAGATTGGTTATCCTTTCTTGGCAAAGTTTGGCAAATATATCAATGCATGACAGGTAAACATAACGACAAGAAGGTGTGACGCCACGGTCACGTTAGCGAGACAACCTAAGTAGTTGTCACTTATGTGGCAAAGTTTTTAACTTCTTTTCTTGAACATTTTTCTATTAATTAATTATGACAAAGAGAATTGCGAATTTAATCTATGAAAAATCAGGCGAAAACCGATACAGACAAGTCCACAACACATGTTTGTTCTACAACACATGTTTGTCATGGAACATGAATACATGATAGCACACAAGTCATCCTCGTTCTAGCTATTGATAATAGACTCCACACACCGATGAGAAGGGAGCAATCGACGAGGCTAACTACAAGCATCCTCTTATCGCCCTCGCCCTCGAAAACATCGATTCTGACTTTTCGCCACGGACAAACGACCACCGCCATCTTATGACAATATTATTATTTGGTTAATAGCCGGATACATTGAAGAGAGATCGGTCATCCTTTTTTAGCAAAGTTTGGCAAATACATCAATGCATGACAGGTAAAACATAACGACGAGAAGGTGTGACGACACGATCTTGGTAGCGAGACAACCAATTTGTTATAAACGACTGTCACTTATGTGGCAAAGTTTTTAACCTTTGTCCATGAATCGGGCATACTTAATTTGTGTTTCTTAGGCGAGTTATAACAATAGTTGCTCGGATCACTTTTGTGTAACATGTTGTTTTGTTATTTTTGTTTTTATTGATTACTGAATCTAAAGAATAGGAATTTCAAAGTAGCCCCTGAGAGATTCTTTTGAGAGAAAATGTGTGCAAAAGCCCATATGCAGTTATTATGATGTGTAATGTTGCCGGCGTGTATATGCTACATACCTAAGGGCATATACAATGATGCTATCTTAGCAGTGTCACATAGGATAAATATTCAGGTGGAGAAAAGAGAACCCAGAAAAAAGGCTTTGTTTTCTCTTAATTAAAAGATGATCTCTTAATAACAAATCTCTCCTCACATTCACATTTTTAAGAATACCTAGTTACTACTAAGATGAAGAGACAACTCATTGTACATTTTAGGTCATCTCTAGATTACATGGCAGGACTAAGATTAGACTATCTTATCAACCACTGCACATGCCCTAATTAGCTAGCCGGGTTGAACTCGTCTTATCAGTTTTTGGCTGGTTTTTCTCAATAACTAATAATGTTTTTCTCTATTGTCGCTTAAACAACCAATAGCAATGGAAACTAAAGGATAGCCTCCTCAAAAGTCACTCATCCTCTCCCCCCTTTTCACCCAAATCTTGAAACAAACATTAAAGAAACAAGGGCGATAGAAAAAAAATTATAGGCATTTCATTTCGTCAAACAAAATAAAATAAAATAGGTACATGTGTATGTCGTATCTTCTCCAATTGTTTCGTTTTCAAAGGGTTGGTGGCCGGTCATGACTGGTAGATATGCTCGTTGCCATTCATCAATTCCCGCGAAAATCCTCATGATTCCGGATAATTTTTAATCGGATACGTAATCCCTAAAAAAAGATCCTACGGGACCACTCGCACAAGTGACGAGCACAGAGAGAATCAAGAAACATTAAGGACCAGATCTTTGATGGATGACCTAACATGGACCATATGTCTCATTGTAGTCTGCCATAAAATTTCTGCTCCCTGGATACCATGTTCTCACGGAAGTTGCTGGTAAAAGAACATCAGTAAAAATGTCTTCACTGAATTTTGTACCTCTGGGCAATGGTAGATTTTACATGTGAAATTTCACAAATTACCGGCATTTACACAAATGTGGTTACTACCTTTTCAGGTTTCTACTACTGTTCGCACCAGAAAACCATGATGAGATCTCGTCGTCGTCGTCCTCGGACTCGAGCATCTCCATGCTTCTGGGAACACGAGGGGAGGGGCGATTACTTTCTTCTGATGCCTCTCCTGGAAGCCCCTGGTTCCCCCTGGACATCTCCTCCTTCCATTTTTCCCTCTCCAAAGGTTCTTGGGAAGTAGCGCTCCTGCCCCCGACAATGGGGAAACTGTCGAGGAATTTGTAGTCCCTGTGCATTGGGAGCATGCTGTTCTCATTGTCGTCGTCGTCATCGTTCCCTGCCTCCTCCGAGCTCCAGAAATCTGAATCTTCATCAGATAGTGGAGCCCTCTTTTGCACAAGTTGTCGCTTTCGCAATGTCGGCTGGATGCCATCTTGAACGAATGAAATAGCGGGGTGCTTATTCTGCTCCAGATCGCGGTGTGGTTCGATGGTGTCTTGGTCGTTTAATGCTTTTGGTCTTTTCCAACCACATTTCAAGCAGAATGCATTCCTCTTGAAGTTCAGATAGTTACACCTGCCATCAATCACTCAATAATATTATTATGCTGATTCTATGGTAGTAGAGTACAGAGCAAAATAACAATGCGGAAAGGTTAACCAAATCGTTAACACCACTTTCCCCGTGTTCTGTCTCATATTGACATTAGACATCAAAACAGTGCAAATATACAATGGTGTGCAGTAAGAATAGTCACTCACGAAGGACACTCCCATTCGCCCGGACTGAGTAAACGGTTTGTTGGTTTGTCATGACACTGCAAGCATCGTGTGTTCTTTGCGAAATTCAAAAAGTTGCACCTGAAAATGTAGGATCAGTACAGGCGAGAGGGTACCCCCAGTCCAATATAAACTGGACTTATTGGCATTCTCACCTTTTGCATATCCAATCACCTTTTTTGAGGGGTAGATGATCTTGGTCCTCATGCATTAAGTGATATCTCTCTTGAAATTCGCCATCGCAGCGCAAACATTTGATATTCTTTGCAAAGTTAAGAAAGTTGCATCTGAAAATATACACGTGGTATTATTCTTTTTGAAGAAATAATAGATTACATCATGTGGATAAGTGATACGAGGTAAAAAAAATCCAACATACTTGGGACAATTCCAGTCACCCTGCTTCACGGGTACAGCAGATTGACCTTTTGACATGCGTTGTGCAGCTTTATCAGTTGTGGAACCAGGCCCCTTGGAATCGAGCTCGACAACCTCATTCAGTAGTTTCTTAATGGATTCTTTAACAGTTTTGTTTAGGCATGCTTTGTTCCCCACATTACCAGTAATGATATCAAGACCATAAGTCAGGAGGATGCGCATAACATCCACAGTTCTGCCCACTTCCTCTTTACGAGCCCTGACATATGCCCTCTCACAACTTCCCCTTAAATTGCATTGGCTGCAAACCTGTCACTCTGTCAGCATAAGGTGATGAGGCAGATATACTATATATACTACATAGATGTATGTCATGGACTTAAAGCAATCCAAATTGTCACATGTAGGCGAAAATACTAAAACTACAATATACAGATTGAGGGCTAACCACAGGAGAAGGCATAGTTAGACCATGTACTCCCTCCGTCCGAAAATACTTGTCATCAAAATGGATGAAAAAAGATGTCTATAGAACTAAAATACATCTAGATACATCCCCTTTTATCTAGTTTGATGACAAGTATTTCCGGACGGAGGGAGTACGATGTAAGGTGCCTGGAGAGGTGCTTAGTAAAATAAACCAAGTTTTTCTTAAGCACCAGTGCTTATCTCTATGGCAGGGTTGCCTAATTAAACATCTGCCATCTACAAATAAGCACCAGTGCTTCAGCAAAAAACGGTCTATTTCTCTAAGCACTTTGCATTGTACATGGTCTTAAAGGCAAGGAAAGTGAACATCGTCTGCAGCATGGCAAGCAAACTGAACATTGTCTTTTGCAGAGGTATACGGAATGGATTGGTTGAAAGCAAAATATCCTAA
This sequence comes from Triticum aestivum, assembly GCF_018294505.1. Taxonomy (NCBI): domain Eukaryota; kingdom Viridiplantae; phylum Streptophyta; class Magnoliopsida; order Poales; family Poaceae; genus Triticum; species Triticum aestivum. The sequence goes on along the minus strand of NC_057804.1, from coordinate 36,757,191 downwards.
GTTTTATGTTAAATAGTACTCCCTCCGTCTCATAATATAAGAGCGTTTTTGACACTACACTCTAGTGTAAAAAACGCTCTTATATTATGGGACAGAGGGAGTAGTTACCAAAAAAATGGAAATGTCAATAACTCATAATATTTCCTAGTTTGCAGCACAACATGTTTTAGCTTTTAGGTTGAATTCTAAATTGCTAACACAAAACATGGTTTCTCAAGCTCATACACGCTGATTGAGTAAGGCAAGGCTAATGAAGAGGGCAAACTGTTAACTACTTCAGTCCCCAGCTTGTATTTGTAGTTAAGATTTGCATGGTGCTTTTTATAAGCAAGCAGATTAAAATACACACTGTTACATCATTATTATTATCTGAAATACAAAACATCATGAACTTTGCTGAGCCTAAGAGGTAAGATAGTTTGCACACACACAGCTTTCACATATTTTCCTGTGTTTTAACAGTTTGGGTGTTTGAATCTATTGGTTAAGAAAACGTTTTTCTGGTTCAGTTTTTCTCCAGAACATTTATACAAATGGGTAAGTTCAAAACTGAAGTGAAATAGAAAAGGAAGGTAAATAAAGAGAAATTTCTCTGCACACATTTTCATGCACCTACCTCTCCTTCATCAAGTCCTACATGCGCACGCAGTCGCTTCCCAGAATTAATAACTTTCCTGTCAATGCTAGGGCACCCACCACGCAGAGCGACCTGAATATCCCATCTTGACAGATACCTGCAACAGAAGAGTTCCGACATTACATGCACGACACAGGGATATGTAACGCACGGCATCCTGGTACTTCAGTGTGGGAAGTGGTGACTGGTGAGGCCAATAATGACACCGCTGCTATACAAGCAGAAATCCTGTCCTGAAATTGCTTATATTGACTGACACATCTTTCTCCAGTTCTGGAACATGTTGAGCACCCTGTATATTTTTGTTCAGAAGTTTTGTTGAGTTTATTTTAAATTATCTAGCAATACTTTGCTCAACTTGCTCAAACAACCATAGTAGTTTACACTGACTATCCCCAAAAAGTCACGATTAGGTAGCGGTGCTCTGGAGTCTGGAGATTTCTACCAAGATTGAAGACAGCATATCAGCAGTTTGGCATAGTTTAGGGGCATATAAACATCATTGCATTTGTTAGGCAAACTGCTGCGACAAAGCCAACATATTCCCATCCAGGAGATGGGGGCAGCCACCCTGCCTGCAATCTGCACTGCAGTGCCCAACACGGAAGGCAACGCAAACTGCTGGCACAGCACATTTCAGCAAACATCTGGCGTGCAGCTAAACAATGGCGGCAAACACCGACAACGGCATCGAGACACGCAGTCCCAGTACAAGAACCCACATAGACACACAAACAGTATTCTTCCAGGCTCAGCCACCTCACCTGACGATCTCCGGGCGCTCGCGCCCGAAGCGGAGGCAGGCGGTGCGGACGAGGTTGGAGTCCTTGGACGGCGCGGCGCCGGCGAAGGCGGAGGGGTCGAGGTGGCCCTTGTGGAGGAGGAACTCCATCAGCGCCACCCACTCCGGCCACGGGTGGGCGATGTCCACGGCCACGGGCTTGTCCCCCGCGCGAGCGCCGCCGCTTCCTGGCTCTTGGGTTACTTGCCATTGCTCCCGGGACGGCGGTTGTGCTGGTGCGCGGGAGAGGTCTAGGTCTTCGAGCTCCGAGCGGAGGAAGGCGAGCCGCCGGTCCGGTGGCGGAGGCGGGCGCTGGCTGCAGAACCGCCGGAGTGCAGTGGCCGCGGCAGCGGCGGTGAGGCGGCGGTGCATCTCTTGCAAGAGCCCGGTTTCAGTTTGCCCCGCCGAACCCAGTATTTTTTTTTTTGAGGGGCGCCGACCCCAGTAGCCTCAGGAGCTGCCAGGCCAGGCCCGAACTTGGACTATTACATCATTTTTGGCCCAGCAAGTGCAGTTTTAGTTTTAGTTTTTTTTAAAAAAAAACAGCCAGAGCAGATGCTGATCTTGCCATTTCTGATTTCAACTTGTAACAGGCTCCATGAACTTCATTTCAGTATGGCAAGATCTTATCGCAAAAGGATGTGTTATCCGAGTGCACACGTGTGGTGGTGTTTTTTCTTCTCTTGTGATAATCAAGCGGGTAGCGTCGGCATAGGGGTTGAGTGAGACGTGTCTCTCTAGAAGAATTATGTTGAGTTCAATAGTACCAGCCATGAAATTTCATGAAATCTTCGACATCTTTGGCCACTCGATTATGTTGTAACAGCTTCATATTATAAAATGTTACTCATACCATTTTTACGACGACATTCACTTTTATTTTCTTGACTGAAGAAGCACCAATGATTCCAAAAGCATAGATTCTACAGCACAAGTGCACACAACTGACGTTTTACAAACAACAGAGAACATACAAGGATAAGCTCAAAGCTCATCCATCCGCTACATGTGAGAGACGCAGAATCCTTGCTTCGATCTTCAGCGAAGGTCACTCTGGGAACATCTGGGAGAAGGTTTTGGTAGCTCCACATTCTTCAGCAACAGACTCTAAGCTGTCTACCATCTAAACCGTCAACGAAACAAAAGATCCAGAGCAACCATCAATCATCCCTAAAATCACTGAAGAAGTGAGCAAGCGGGGAACTCCAGGCAGGCGTACGTCGTTGTCAGAATGATCCGCGGCTCTTCAGCTGGTCCATGAGAAGGTGTGCGACCGACGCATATCCTTGCTCACGCGCTGTTGCGATGCCGAATGGAGTGAAAAACAGGTCAGATCAACTGTGGGTATAATCTGCGTGAACATACTGCTGAAGTTGCACCTTGGAGCCACCAGAATTACCTTGGAATATGGCGATCCCGGTTGGTGCTATCTTCCTCTTCTTCAAGCAGATGGAGCTGCATAATTTTCATGACAAATTGAGCGTGGCAGAGAGCATACACATAGCCATACGTGCAAACATAAAGACGCTCTTTCGATGCAAGATATCCACATCTTGGCAGTGCCATTTACACATTTCAATTTGTGAGTGCTAGAACCAAAGATCAAGCTTGCAAGTTCACTCACCTGTTGCATATCCAGAATTTCTTGGTACCCTTCTCCTCAACACAGTGAGGGCACATCCACTTCTTGTTCTTCCTGACCTCTTCCATCTCTGCCACCACGTCTCAAATTCAGTACTCTTACAAATATTATCCACCAAGAATAGTATAGATGCCACTGAACTTACCTTCACCGTACCTAACTTTAAGGCAAGCACGGCAGAGGATCCCATAGGAGGAATGGCAAGAGGAGCACTCCGTCTTCCCTGTCATCAGAGAACAAAGATCGGTCAAATGAATGCGAATTTGCTACATTGAAGAACTAGCTGCTGCTCCATACAAATGAACAAGAAAAAGAAAAGGATTTGTAGCTTCGCTTGTACCTATGCATTGCTGCTCAAAGTCTCCTTCCCCACAGCGCTTGCAGCCCTCCTCGCCGCAGAGTTTCTTCTGCCTATGACCACACGGCGGCAACCATACTTAGTGAACTAACCTCAGAACACAATCAGGATTTACAGGATGCGGATCTACCTGCAGAAATGGCAGCAGATCCCGAGAACGGGGTCGTACACGGACCCCCTCGCCTTGCTGTCGCACCGCGTCTCCTGCAGCACCCGCAGCCTCTCCTTGTCGATGTACATGGGACGCTTCTCCTCCTGCTCCTCTTCCTCGGCGTCCGCTCCTGCGGGACGACAAGAGAAACTCAGTTCCGGCGCCGGCCCGCAGAACAGGGCCACGGAAAAGCAGGGCGTGCGGATGCGGAGGCGGGGGAAGGGGGCCAACCTCTGTAGGGCAGCGCCTTGTGCTGCACGGAGTCCCCGTTGAGCCGCGCGGAGCGGCGAGAGCCGGAGCCGGGCGGCGTCGCGGCGGCAATCAGGCGGCCCGAGCGGCGGAGCGGGGTGAGGACCCGCGGCGGCTTCGGGGTCTTCCTCGGGGTGACGCTCCCGGCGCGGGGGGAGGGGGCGGAGGAGATGGCGCTCAGCTCCCCGGCGCAGCGGCGCAGGCCGAGCATCTCCATCCGGGCCTGCACGGGTCACCGGATCCCAAACATCGGTGGCGGTCAGTGCCGCGAGGAATGGCGAATCTGGACGGAATCTCGAGATTGGGGGGATGGATGGATGGATGGATGGATGCTTGCGCGTACCATGTTCTCCGAGATGCGGGCCTCGCGGATGCTCTCATAGTCGGACTTGTCGCCCAGCCTTCCCATGGCGGCGGCGGCGGCGGGTTTCGGGGATTGGCTGCGGCGCTGTTGGGCGTGGTAGGTTTGGGGCAAGGGGCGCTGGCGACGGCTGCGTTTGAAATTTGAGGGGTTGGGGAGGCCGGGAGGGTAGTTTTACCGGTTTGCCCTCACGCGCGCTGTTGCAAGTCTAGCAAATCTGGATATTCTTGGTAGATGTAGAATTCGGGTGGCGTGATGAGAAAGTGGCAGTGTGGCTCCCGGCTGTGTGAAATGGCAAAATTTTGAAAAGAATGCAACGGAGACGTTGGTTGAACCGGAACGATGCACCACTTGTCTGAAATGGCAATGAATCTACCAATAAGAGCAATTTCAACGGGCCGACCCAAATGGACGATGATTTCGTCCGCTTTTTGTCCGGTTGGATCGGCCAGGCGGACACGGACGTTCGCTTCCGCGTTTGGGTTGGCGTATACGCCCAACGCGCGCCCGACCCATTTTGACGACGCCGACAAAAAAAACTGTGCATGCACATTTCAACTGAAAATAACTTAATTAAACATTAAAGCCGGCCAGGAAGGCCGGCGAGAGTCCACACGTCCACATTAGCATAAAAAAGAAATTAAAAAAAACTAACTACGAGGCGGCGCGCTACCCTAGGCGTCGTCGTCGTCGTCTTCGAGGTCGGTGAGGTTGATGAGCGTCGACGGAGGGCCGGCCCAGGGGAACGTCGTGGCCCATGCGGCGGCGACGTAGTCCGGGGGTAGCTGTTCCGGCGGGGGTAGTGCCGGCGCGGGGGGCTGTGCCGCCGCCTGTGCAGCCGCGGCCTGGCGCGCCTCCTCCTTAGCCTCGCGCGCCTCCTCCTCGAGGTCGCGCTCGAGCATCTCCTCGTACTCGCCTTGACGCTGCTCCTCGGCCAGTCGTCGCTGGCGCCAGTGCTCGAGGTAGGCCGCCTCCTGCGTCGGGGTCGCCTCCATCCAAACCGGTGGCGCGGACACCCACTCGCGCACCACTCCCCTCCAGGAGAAGCTCGCGATGGAGCCCGGCGGCGGCTCCGGCTGCGGCTGCGGGTCGGCCTTGACGAGGCGTCGGGGAGGGGACGGCGGGGCCACCGGCGGCACCACGCAGTCGCCGGCCGCGGAGAGGGCCATGGCCTACGCCATGGCCGCCTGGTAGCGAGCTTCTTCTTCTTTTGCCGCCTCTGCCCTGCGCCGCTCGTCCTCCTCGCTCTCCCGGTAGACAGCCGCAAGGGCCGCGCCGCCTCGCCTCCTCGTGCTCGAAGGCGAACCAGCGCGCCCAGTTGGGCGAGTCGAATGCGTAAGCCTCGTCGCGGCGCTGCTCCGGCGTCAGGAGCACCCGCCGGCGATGCACCTCCTCCGCATGCGCCCTAGCCGACCGCGGCGCCGCCGGCACTGGGATCCTTTCCGGATCCAGATGCTAGTCGTGCGACAGCGTCACATCGGGGTACGGCAGTGGCACGTAGTGGCGCTAGTGCCACTCCACCTGGTGCACTGGCACGTTCACCCGCTGCCTCTGCCGGCGAGCCGGCGCAGGCGGAGGCGGGGTGAACTCCGCGGGGAAGGGGACGACGGGGGCCTTGCCGTTCGACTTGATGCTGCTGCTGCCGGAGAAGAGCCCCATTTGGGCGGCTGGGGTGGCTAGGGTGGCTTTGGTGGTTGGGGTGGCTAGGGTTTTCTTGCCGGCGAAGGGGGAGCGAGCGTGGCCTAGATGGGGACGGGAAGTGGATGAGGACGGCCCCGCCAGACGGTCGGCTTAAAAAAGGATGATACGTCCATTTTGCATCATGCTTTTATATCAATATTTATTGCATTATGGGCTGTTACTACACATTATATCTCATTACTTATGGCTATTCTCTCTTATTTTACAAGGTTTACCTTGAAGAGGGGGAATGCCGGCAGCTGGAATTCTGGCTGGAAAAGGAGCAAATGTTGGAAACCTATTCCGCACAACTCCAAAAGTCCTGAAACTCCACGAAACAACTTTTTTGAATTAATAAGACTTTCTGAGCAAAAGAAATAGGCCAGGGGGCCCACACAATGTCCAGGAGACAGGGGGCGCCCCCCTATAGGGCGCCCCCCCTATCTCCTAGGCCCCCTGGTGGGCCTCTGGCGCCCATCTTCTGCTATATCATCACTTTTACCCTGGAAAAAGTCATGGGCAAGCTTACGGAACGAAACTCCGCCGCCACAAGGCGGAACCTTGGTGGAACCAATCTAGGGCTCTGGCAGAGCTGTTCTGCCGGGGACACTTCTCTCCGGGGGGGGGGGGAATCATCACCAACGTCATCAACCAACGATCCTCTCATCGGGAGGGGGTCAATCTCCATCAACATCTTCACCAGCACCATCTCCTCTCAAACCCTAGTTCATCGCTTGTATCCAATCTTGTATCTAAAACCACAAATTGGTACCTGTGGGTTGCTAGTAGTGTTGATTACTCCCTGTAGTTGATACTTATTGGTTTACTTGGTGGAAGATCATATGTTCATATCCTTGATGCATATTATTACACCTCTGATTATGAACATGAATATGCTTTGTGAGTAGTTACGTTTGTTCCTGAGGACATGGGTGAAGTCTTGCTATTAGTAGTCATGCAAATTTGGTATTCGTTCGATATTTTGATAAGATGTATGTTGTCTTCTCCTCTAGTGGTGTCATGTGAACGTCGACTACATGACACTTCGCCATTATTGGGCCTAAAGGAGGGCATAGGGAAGTAATAAGTAGATGATGGGTTGCTAGAGTAAGAGAAGCTTAAACCCTAGTTTATGCGTTGCTTCATTAGGGGTTGATTTGGATCCATATGTTTCATGCTATGGTTAGGTTTACCTTAATACTTTTGTTGTAGTTGCGGATGCTTGCAAGAGGGGTTAATCATAAGTGGGATGCTTGTCCAAGTAAGGGCAGTACCCAAACACCGGTCCACCCACATATCAAATTATCAAAGTACCGAACGTGAATCATATGAGCGTGATGAAAACTAGCTTGGCGATAATTCCCAATGTGTCCTCGGAAGCTCCTTCATTAATATTAGAAATTGTCCAGGCTTATCCTTTGCTACATAAAGGATTGGGCCACCTTGCTGCACCTTATTTACTTTGTTTACTTGTTACTTGTTACTATTTATCTTATGGCAAAACTATCTATCACCTACAATTTCAGTGCTTGCAGAAAACCTTACTGAAAACCGCTTATCATTTCCTTCTGCTCCTTGTTGGATTCGACACTCTTACTTATCGAAAGGACTACGATATATCCCCTACACTTGTGGGTCAGTAAGACTCTTTTCTGGCGCCGTTGCCGGGGAGTGTAGCGCTTTTGGTGAGTGGAACTTGGTAAGGAAACATTTATATAGTATGCTGAAATTTTTGTTACTTGTTACTATGGAAACCAATCCTTTGAGGGGCTTGTTTGGGGTATCTTCACCCCAACCAGAAGAGCAAAGAGTTGCTCCTCAACCTACTGAACTTTATGAAAATATTTACTTTGAGATTCCTTCGAGTATGATAGAGAAACTGCTAGCTAATACATTTGCAGGAGATGTAACATTGCATCCCGATTTACACCTTATCTTTGTGGATGAAGTTTGTGGATTATTTAAGCTTGCAGGTATTCCCGATGATGTTGTCAAAAGGAAGGTCTTCCCTTTATCTTTGAAGGGAGATGCATTGACATGGTTTAGGCTATGTGATGATACGGGATCTTGGAATTATAAGCGATTGAAGTTGGAATTTCACCAGAAGTTCTATCCTATGCATCTTGTTCATCGTGATCGTAATTACATATATAATTTCTGGCCTCGCGAAGGAGAAAGCATCACTCAAGCTTGGGGGAGGCTTAAGTCAATGTTATATTCATGCCCCAATCATGAGCTCTCTCAGGAAATGATTATTCAAAAATTTTATGCTCGACTTTCTCTTGATAATCGCAACCCGCTCGATACTTCCTGTGCTGGTTCTTATATGCTGAAGACTATTGATTTCAAATGGGACTTATTGGAAAGAATTAAATGCAACTCTGAAGATTAGGGTTCCGACGATGGTAAGGAGTCAGGTATGACACCTAAGTTCGATTGTGTTAAATCTTTTATGAATACCAATGTTTTTCGTGGATTTAGCGCTAAGTATGAACTTGACTCTGACATATGTGCTACTTTTTGTGAATCTTTTGCTACTCACGTTGATCTCCCTAAAGAGAAATGGTTTAAATATAATCCTCCTGTTGAAGTTAAAGTAGTTGCACCTATTACAGTCGAAGAAAAGACTTCACTTATAGTGATCCTATTGTTCCTACTGCTTATGTTGAAAAACCTCCTTTCCCTGTTAGGATAAAGGATCATGCTAAAGCTTCGACTGTTGTTCGTAAGAGTAATACTAGGACTTATACACCTCCTGAGCAAATTAATGTTGAACCTAGTATTGCTATGGTTAAAGATCTCTTGGATGAGGACTTAGATGGGCATGTTATTTCTTTCTTGGGCGAGACTGCTAATATTGCTAGACCTGATACTAAGACACGTAGACTTGTCGTAGGCATGCTTGTTATTTCTGTTAAAATAGGATATCATTGTTATCATGGCTTATGTGATATGGGTGCTAGTGCTAGTGCGATACCTTATGATCTTTATAAAGAAATTATGCACGACATTGCACCCATTGAATTAGAAGACATTGATGTTACTATTAAGCTTGCTAATAGGGATACCATTAAACCTATTGGGATTGTTAGAGATGTTGAAGTTTTGTGTGGGAAGGTTAAATACCCTGCTGATTTCCTTGTTCTTGGTTCCCCACAAGATGATTTTTGTCCCATTATTTTTGGTAGACCCTTCTTGAATACTGCTAGTGCTAAGATTAATTGTGAAAAGAATATTATCACTGTTGGCATAGATGGTATGTCTCATGAGTTCAATTTCGTTAAGTTTAGTAGACAACCTCGTGAAAGGGAACCACCTAGCAAGGATGAGATTATTGGTCTTGCTTCCATTGTTGTTCCTCCAACTGATCTGTTAGAACAATATTTGCTAGACCATGAAAACGATATGTTTATGAAGGAAAGGGAAGAAATAGATGAAGTGTTCCTTAAACAGGAACCTATGCTGAAACATAACCTTCCCGTTGAAATTCTTGGGGATCCCCCTTCACCCAAGGGTGATCCCGTGTTTGAACTCAAATCATTACCTGATAATCTTAAGTATGCTTATCTTGATGAAAAATAAATATATCCTGTTATTATTAGTGCTAACCTTTCAGAGAAAGAAGAAGAAAGATTATTGAAAACTCTGAAGAAGCATCGAGCAGCTATTGGATATACTCTGGATGATCTTAAGGGCGTTAGTCCCACGTTATGTCAACACAAAATTACATTGGAGGACGATGCCAAACCAGTTAGAGATCCTCAAAGACGATTAAATCCCAAGATGAAGGAAGTGGTAAGAAAGGAGATACTAAAGCTCCTTGAGGCAAGTATTATTTATCCCGTTGCTGATAGCGAATGGGTAAGCCCTGTCCATTGTGTCCCTAAAAAGGGAGGTATTACCGTTGTTCCTAATGATAAAGATGAATTGATCCCGCAAAGAATTATTACAGGTTATAGGATGGTAATTGATTTCTGTAAGTTAAATAAAGCTACCAAGAAAGATCATTACCCTTTACCCTTTACAGCGGCGAGAGCCGGAGCCGGGCGGCGTCGCGGCGGCAATCAGGCGGCCCGAGCGGCGGAGCGGGGTGAGGACCCGCGGCGGCTTCAGGGTCTTCCTCGGGGTGACGCTCCCGGCGCGGGGGGAGGGGGCGGAGGAGATGGCGCTCAGCTCCCCGGCGCAGCGGTGCAGGCCGAGCATCTCCATCCGGGCCTGCACGGGTCACCGGATCCCAAGCATCGGCGGCGGTCAGTGCCACGAGGAATGGCGAATCTGGAGGAAATTTCGAGATTGGGGGGATGGATGGATGCTTGCGCGTACCATGTTCTCCGAGATGCGGGCCTCGCGGATGCTCTCGTAGTCGACTTGTCACCCAGCCTTCCCATGGCGGCGGCGGCAGCGGAGGAGGCGACGGCGACGGCGGCGGCGGGTTTCGGGATTGGCTGCGGCGCTGTTGGGCGTGGTAGGTTTGGGGCAAGGGGCACTGGCGACGGCTGCGTTTGAAATTTGAGGGGCTGGGGAGGCCGGGAGGATAATTTTACCGGTTTGCCCTCACGCGCGCTGTTGCAAGTCTAGCAAATCTGGATATTTCTTGGTAATGTAAAATTGAGGTGGGGTCAAGAGAAAGTGGCAGTATGGCACCCGGCTGTGTGAAATGGCAAAATTTTGAAAAGAATGCAAAGGAGACGTTGGTTGAACCGGAACGATGCACCACTTGTCTCAGAATGCCAATGAGTCTACCAATGAGTTCTTGAATCCATTTCCCATTATTACTCTGTGTGATAGAGATGGTGATGATGAGACTTCTCGGCTAGCCTTCCCATGGCGGCGACGGCGGCCTGGTTTCGGGGATTGTTTGGGCGCTATTGGAAGTGGTAGGTCTGGGGTAGGGGGCGCCGGCGACGACGGCGTTTGAAATTTGAGTTGAGGGGTAGGGGAGCCCGGGAGGATAGTTTTACCAGTTTTGCCCTCACACATGCTCGCTGCAATGCTTGGTTAAATCTAAAGAATTTGGGTAACTGAAAATTTGTGTGGGGTAATGGGAAAGTGGGACCCGACTTATCATCGACAACTAGTGGCAAAATTTTGAAAATAATGCAAAGGAGACATTAGTTGACCCGGAACGAGGCGGAGTTCGTACATGTTCTTTCCGCTAGTGCCCGTAGCTAGGGTGTAGAGGTCCTCCGACGACACTACCGTCTAGAGTCTTTCTCTTCCGATTGATCTCCCCTCCAACCCCGTATTTCTTCTGATGACTCGTGTTGACCAAGCGGGAGCCCTGCGCTCCTACCCAGCCTTGCTTTGGTGAGGACTCTTGGGAACTCTAGGAGGGTTTCAATCTACGTGGGACAAATGGCGGCAGAAGGGAGTAGCCCTAGAATGGGGAAGGGACGATGAAGATGTTGAGGATCTGCTCAACCAACTCGATATACATGAAGACAGCGGGGATGATTTTATTTGGGAGAAGAACCTGATCTACCAGATGTGCGTGCAAAGTGGCTGGCAATTGCAAAGGTTTACACTAGTAAGGGTTTAGCCCATTGGCTCTCTATGCCGACATGAGATCGACGTGGAATCCAGCGAAGGAGGTACATCGGTAGTTGTATGTTGTTAATTTTGTTTACGGTCAAGTTTCGGATGCTTGTGCTCCTAAAATTGTAGGCTTAGCGATCGATCAGACAATAGTCGACACAGATACATTCAGGCCTCACTTGGTTCATAGGGTAGGAAAATTGTAGCAAAAGTATAGAGACGCGCAACATAAAATCATAGCAGTACAGAGACGTACTCCCTCCATTCCAAAATAGATGACCTAGGCAGGCTAGTTTGGCCTAGTGGGTTTCAGTGATATGACGTGGTACAGTGCCGTCCAGTCTTCACGTGTGGTAGCAGTATTGCAGGTACAGTAAGTTTTCTTGAAGAAGCAGAATTCAACGAAGTCATGATGGTTCCTTCGTCCGACCAACTTACATTGGGAAAGGTTGGGCCTACGCTACGACCGGGGTGGACCAGGATAATTTTGTGCATGGCAGGTGGACCAGGATGGTCGACCTCCCACATGTCGGTGAATGAAAGTATTATTTCCGATATAGAGGGCGAGCAACGAGTATTCATTGTTTATTTTTGATGAAAGCTATTGTCTCCACTGTTACGGCAGAGGAGTGTGAAACACGGCAGCCCAGTGAACTTGGCATGTGCACCACTCCCTCCTTCCTCATGTAATACTACCATAGTATTGACTATAAGGTTGGCTATAGATTACAACTTTTTCTCACTTTCTCTCTATCTATTTCCTCTCAAATGTTTTTTACCTTCCTTTTTTAGACACAATTGTTTTTTATGCCTATTTTTTAGAATTAGTTTTTTATACCTAGGAGCACATGTAGAGACGGGCTCTTGCAGAGCCCACTCCTTAACTTTGTCAATGCCTCTCTCTCCTTCACATAAGCGGGCTTATAGCCCAGTATTTTACTGGTACTACTTGCTATGCATGCATGCGGCGGGTAGCTGGCGTCTGAGGGGGGAGCGCGTGTGGGGAGGTGGGGGGTTCTGGTGGGCGGGCGATCTCTTCTCCCTCCCCCGTCTCTCTCTTCTCAGCCGACGCCCGCCGAGCGATTAGATTTCAGCTATCGACAGTTTATTCAATTGCAGTCCCACATGTCAGTGAAATTGCAAGACAACGCATGTCCCCTCTGGTGAGCGGCGTGTGAGCCAGACTGTCGGGGGTGCGACGCGTATGAGTCCTAAGTGTGCCGCCTTTTCCTTTTGAACTTGCAAAGCGTAACATTTTCGTGCGATCGATCGATAGAAATCCAGAACAAAATGACTAGGGCGGTGCTTTCCCGTGCGTTAGGTGGGCTAGTTTGAGTGATATGACGTGCTACAGTGTCGTCCACTTGCTCCATTTTTATGTAAGCAAGAGTTTACACTCTTACGTGGGAGGAGTGCGAAACACAGCGGATCTGATTTTGATCGAGGGATAACTGTTCCCTGCCAAATAATGGAGCACTATTAGCGATTATAGCATGATAGTTAGGGCATCTCCAGCGCTGGCCCACAAATTTACATTGGCATCTATCCGAGGACACTAATGGATGCCATCTGATGTTGCCTGCATACCTTTCGACAACTATATGAACTAACCAGACGAAATTCGTGCAAACAAAGCAAATTTCAAATTAACCGGATGAAATTCATTACATTTCGAAAACTTTTCCTACAAACTGGACGAAATTCATTACATATTTCGCACAAACCATACTAAAACCTACTGTAACCTAATCTAAACGATCGCCGGCGCCCGACCACCATGTTCGGCCATGAACCCGAGAAAGCCGGCCATTGCCTTTGCCTCCTCCTCATCCGCCTTGATAACCTCCTCCTTCGGAGCACAAGGTTCTGAAGATTTCCGCCTCCACACGTCGCCGTCAAGCAGCTAATCGGCCGCTGATGTTTTCCCCACCAAGCTTGGCGTCGATTGAGTGGAGTAGCTATTGGGGAACGCAGTAATTTCAAAAAAAATCCTACGCACACGCAAGATCATGGTGATGCATAGCAACGAGAGGGGAGAGTATTGTCCACGTACCCTCGTAGACCGATGGCGGAAGCGTTATGACAACGTGGTTGATGTAGTCATACGTCTTCACGATCCGACCGATCCAAGTACCGAACGTACGGCACCTCCGAGTTCAGCACACGTTCAGCTCGATGACGATCCCCGGACTCCGATCCAGCAGGGTGTCGGGGATGAGTTTCGTCAGCACGACGGCGTGGTGACAATGATGATGTTCTACCGACGCAGGGCTTTCGCCTAAGCACCGCAACGATATGACCTAGGTGGAATATGGTGGAGGGGGGCACCGCACACGGCTAAGGAATGATCACGAAGATCAACTTGTCTGTTATGGGGTGCCCCCTGCCCCCGTATATAAAGGAGGGAGGGGGGAGGTGCGGCCAGTCCCTAGGGGTGCGCCTGGAGGAGTCCTACTCCCAACGGGAGTAGGACTCCCCCCTCTTGCCTTGTAGGAGAAGGAAAGGGGGGAGGGGAAAGAGGAAAGGGGGCCGCCGCCCCCCCTCCTTGTCCTATTCGGACTAGGGGGGAGGGGGCGCGACCTGCCCTGGCCGGCCCTCCTCTTCTCCCTTAGGGCCCATGTAGGCCCATTAACCCCCGGGGCGGGGGGGGGGTCCGGTAACCCCCCGGTACTCCGGTAAAATCCCGATTTCACCCGGAACGATTCTGATATCCAAATATAGGCTTCCAATATATCAATCTTTATGTCTCGACCATTTCGAGACTCCTCGTCATGTCCGTGATCACATCCGGGACTCCGAACAACCTTCGGTACATCAAAACTTATAAACTCATAATAAAGCTGTCATCATAACGTTAAGCGTGCGGACCCTACGGGTTCGAGAACTATGTAGACATGACCTAGAACAGTTTCCGGTCAATAACTAATAGCGGAACCTGGATGCTCATATTGGCTCCCACATATTCTACGAAGATCTTTATCGGTCAGACCGCATAACAACATATGTTGTACCCTTTGTCATCGGTATGTTACTTGCCCGAGATTCGATCGTCGGTATCTCAATACCTAGTTCAATCTCGTTACGGGCAGGTCTCTTTACTCGTTTCGTAATACATCATCTCACAACCAACTCATTAGTTGCAATGCTTGCAAGGCTTAAGTGATGTGCATTACCGAGAGGGCCCAGAGATACCTCTCCGACAATCGGAGTGACAAATCCTAATCTCGAAATACGCCAACCCAACATGTACCTTTGGAGACACCTATAGAGCTCCTTTATAATCACACAGTTACGTTGTGACGTTTGGTAGCACACAAAGTGTTCCTCCGGTAAACGGGAGTTGCATAATCTCATAGTCATAGGAACATGTATAAGTCATGAAGAAAGCTATAGCAATATACTAAACAATCGAGTGCTAAGCTAACGGAATGGGTCATGTCAATCACATCATTCTCCTAATGATGTGATCCCATTAATCAAATGACAACTCATGTCTATGGCTAGGAAATGACAACTCCGAGGTGCCTTGGGGAGGATGGACTCCTCCCCCCTCTTGGCCGCACCCCTTCCTTGGAGGAAGGGGCAAGGCTGCGCCCTCCCCCCTCTCTTGCGCCTATATAAAGGGAGGGGAGGGAGGGGTGGCCGCAACCCATAAGCCCTGGCACCTCCCTCCTCCCGTAGTTGCTTAGCGAAGCCCTGCCGGAGTTCTGATGCATCCACCACCACGCCGTCGTGCTGCCGGATCTTCATCAACCTCTCCTTCCCCTTGCTGGATCAAGAAGGAGGAGACGTCATCCGCTCCGTACGTGTGTTGAACGCGGAGGTGCTGTCCGTTCGGCACTAGGTCATCGGTGATCTGAATCACGGCGAGTACGACTCCATCAACCCCGTTCCATTGAACGCTTCCGCACTCGATCTACAAGTGGTATGTAGATGCAATCACTCTCCCATGACTCGTTGCTAGATGAACTCATAGATGGATCTTGGTGAAACCGTAGGAAAAATTTTAATTTTCTGCAACGCTCCCCAACACTCATACATGGATCCCATCTCAGATTTCATGGCCTCTAGCCATTTTGCGGAATCTGGGCTCACCATCGCTTCTTCATAGTTCGTAGGTTCATCATGGTCTAGTAACATGACTTCCAGAATAGGATTACCATACCACTCTGGTGCGGATCTTTCTCTGGTTGATCTACGAGGTTCAGTAACAACTTGATCTAAAGTTCCATGATCATCATCATTAACTTCCTCACTAATTGGTGTAAGTGTCACAGGAACAGATTTCTGTGATGAGCTACTTTCCAATAAGGGAGCAGGTACAGTTACCTCATCAAGTTCTACTTTCCTCCCACTCACTTCTTTCGAGAGAAACTCCTTCTCTAGAAAGGATCCATTCTTAGCAACGAATGTCTTGCCTTCGGATCTATGATAGAAGGTGTACCCAACAGTCTCCTTTGGGTATCCTATGAAGACACATTTCTCCGATTTGGGTTCGAGCTTATCGGGTTGAAGCTTTTTCACATAAGCATCACAACCCCAAACTTTAAGAAATGACAACTTTGGTTTCTTGCCAAACCATAGTTCATAAGGCGTCGTCTCAACAAATTTTGATGGTGCCCTATTTAACGTGAATGTGGCCGTCTCTAAAGCATAACCCCAAAACGATAGCGGTAAATCAGTAAGAGACATCATAGATCACACCATATCAAGTAAAGTACGATTACGATGTTCAGACACACCATTACGTTGTGGTGTTCCGGGTGGCGTGAGTTGCGAAACTATTCCGCTTTGTTTCAAATGTAGACCAAACTCGTAACTCAAATATTCTCCTCCACGATCAGATCGTAGAAACTTTATTTTCTTGTTACGATGATTTTCAACTTCACTATGAAATTCTTTGAAGTTTTCAAATGTTTCAGACTTATGTTTCATTAAGTAGATATATCCATATCTGCTCAAATCATCTGTGAAGGTGAGAAAATAACGATATCCGCCACGAGCCTCAACATTCATTGGACCACATACATCTGTATGTATGATTTCCAATAAATCTGTTGCTCTCTCCATTGTACCGGAGAACGGCGTTTTAGTCATCTTGCCCATAAGGCACGGTTCGCAAGTACCAAGTGATTCATAATCAAGTGGTTCCAAAAGTCCATCAGTATGGAGTTTCTTCATGTGTTTTACACCGATATGACCCAAACGGCAGTGCCACGAATAAGTTGCACTATCATTAACTTTACATCTTTTGGCTTCAATATTATGAATATGTGTATCACACGATCGAGATCCAACAAACCATTTTCATTGGGTGTATGACCATAGAAGGTTTTATTCATGTAAATAGAACAACAATTATTCTCTAACTTACATGAATAACCATATTGCAATAAACATGATCAAATCACATTCATGCTCAACGCAAACACCAAATAACACTTATTTAGGTTCAACACTAATCCCGAAAGTATAGGGAGTGTGCGATGATGATCATATCAATCTTGGAACTACTTCCAGCACACATCATCACCTCACCCTCAACTAGTTTCTGTTTATTCTGCAATTCCCGTTTCGAGTTACTATTCTTAGCAACTGAACCAGTATCAAATACCAAGGGGTTGCTATAAACACTAGTAAAGTACACATCAATAACATGTATATCAAATATACCTATGTTCACTTTGCCATCCTTCTTATCCGCCAAAAACTTGGGGAAGTTCCACTTCCAGTGACCAGTCCCTTTGCAGTAGAATCACTTAGTCTTAGGCTTAGGTCCAGACTTGGGCTTCTTCACTTGAGTAGCAACTTGCTTGTTGTTCTTCTTGAAGTTCCCCTTCTTCCCTTTGCCCTTTTTCTTGAAACTAGTGATCTTGTCCACCATCAACACTTTGATGTTTTTCTTTGATTTCTACCTTCGCCGATTTTTTGCATCGCGAAGAGCTTGGGAATTGTTTTCATCATCCCTTGCATATTATAGTTCATCACGAAGTTCTACTAACTTGGTGGTGGTGACTAGATAATTCTGTCAATCACTATCTTATCTGGAAGATTAACTCCCACTTGATTCAAGCGATTGTAGTACCCAGACAATCTGAGCACATGCTCACTAGTTGAGCGATTCTCCTCCATGTTTTAGCTATAGAACTTGTTGGAGACTTCATATCTCTCAACTCCGGTATTTGCTTGAAATATTAACTTCAACTCCCGGAACATCTCATATGGTCCATGACATTCAAAACGTCTTTGAAGTCTCGATTCTAAGCCATAAAGCATGGTGCACAAAACTATCAAGTAGTCATCATATTGAGCTAGCCAAACGTTCATAACGTCTGTATCTGCTCCTGCAATAGGTCTGTCACCTAGCGGTGCATCAAGGACATAATTCTTCTGTGCAGCAATGAGGATAAACCTCAGATCACGGACCAAGTCCGCATCATTGCTACTAACATCTTTCAACTTAGTTTTCTCTAGGAATACATATAACAACATAGGGAAGCAACAACGTGAGCTATTGATCTACACCATAATTTGCAAAATACTACCAGGACTAAGTTCATGATAAATTAAAGTTCAATTAATCATATTACTTAAGAACTCCCACTTAGAAAGACATCTCTCTAATCATCTAAGTGATCACGTGATCCAAATCAACTAAACCATAACCGATCATCACGTGAAATGGAGTAGTTTTCAATGGTGAACATCACTATGTTGATCATATCTACTATATGATTCATGCTCGACCTTTTGGTCTCAGTGTTCCGAGGCCATATCTGCATATGCTAGGCTCGTCAAGTTTAACCTGAGTATTCTGCGTGTGCAAAACTGGCTTGCACCCGTTGTAGATGGACGTAGAGCTTATCACACCCGATCATCACGTGGTGTCTGGGCATGACGAACTTTGGCAACGTTGCATACTCAGGGAGAACACTTTTATCTTGAAATTTAGTGAGAGATCATATTATAATGCTACCGTCAATCAAAGCAAGATAAGATGCATAAAAGATAAACGTCACATGCAATCAATATAAGTGATATGATATGGCCATCATCATCTTGTGCTTGTGATCTCCATCTCCGAAGCACCTCCATGATCACCATCGTCACCGGCGCGACACCTTGATCTCCATCGTAGCATCATTGTCGTTTACGCCGTCTATTGCTTGATTGCTTCTACGACTATCACTACCGCTTAGTGATAAAGTAAAGCATTACAGGGTGATTTGCATTGCATACAATAAAGCGACAACCATATCGCTCCTGCCAGTTGTCGATAACTCGGTTACAAAACATGATCATCTCATACAATAAAATTTAGCATCATGTATTGACCATATCACATCACAGCATGCCCTGCAAAAACAAGTTAGAGTCCTCTACTTTGTTGTTGCAAGTTTTACGTGGCTGCTATGGGCTGAGCAAGAACCGTTCTTACCTACGCATCAAAACCACAACGATAGTTTGTCAAGTTGGTGCTGTTTTAACCTTCACAAGGACCGGGCGTAGCCACACTCGGTTCAACTAAAGTTGGAGAAACTGACACCCGCTAGCCACCTGTGTGCAAAGCACGTCGGTAGAACCAGTCTCGCGTAAGCGTACGCGCAATGTCGGTCCGGGCCGCTTCATCCAACAATACCGCTGAACCAAAGTATGACATGCTGGTAAGCAGTATGACTTATATCGCCCACAACTCACTTGTGTTCTACTCGTGCATATGACATCTACGCATAAAACCTGGCTCGAATGCCACTATTGGGGAACGTAGTAATTTCAAAAAAATTCCCACGCACACGCAATATCATGGTGATGCATAGCAATGAGAGGGGAGAGTATTATCCCCGTACCCTCGTAGACAGATGGCGGAAGCGTTATGACAACGCGGTTGATGTAGTCGTACGTCTTCACGATCCGACCGATCCAAGTACCGAACGTACGACACCTCCGAGTTCAGCACACGTTCAGCTCGATGACGATCCCCAGACTCCGATCCAGCAGGGTGTCGGGGATGAGTTTCATCAGCACGACGACGTGGTGACGATGATGATGTTCTACCGACGTAGGGCTTCAATTAAGCACCGCAATGATATGACCTAGGTGGAATATGGTGGAGGGGGGCACCGCATACGGCTAAGGAACGATCACGAAGATCAACTTGTCTGTTATGGGGTGCCCCCTGCCCCCGTATATAAAGAAGGGAGGGGGGAGGTGCGGCCGGCCCCTAGGGGTGCGCCTGGAGGAGTCCTACTCCCACCGGGAGTAGGACTGCCCCCCTCTTGCCTTGTAGGAGAAGGGGGGAGGGGAAAGAGGAAAGGGGGGCGCCACCCCCCTTCCTTGTCCTATTCAGACTAGGGGGGAGGGGGCGCGCGGCCGGCCCTCCTCTTCTCCCTTAGGGCCCATGTAGGCCCATTAACCCCTCGGGGGGGGGGGGGGAGGGTTCCGGTAACCCCCCGGTACTCCGGTAAAATGCCGATTTCACCCGGAACGATTCTGATATCCAAATATAGGCTTCCAATATATCAATCTTTATGTCTCGACCATTTCGAGACTCCTCGTCATGTCCGTGATCATATCCGAGACTCCGAACAACCTTCGGTACATCAAAACTTATAAACTCATAATAAAACTGTCATCATAACGTTAAGCGTGCGGACCCTACGGGTTCGAGAACTATGTAGACATGACCTAGAACAGTTTCCGGTCAATAACCAATAGCGGAACCTGGATGCTCATATTGGCTCCCACATATTCTACGAAGATCTTTATCGGTCAGACCGCATAACAACATACGTTGTTCCCTTTGTCATCGGTATGTTACTTGCCCGAGATTCGATCGTCGGTATCTCAATACCTAGTTCAATCTCGTTACCGGCAAGTCTCTTTACTTGTTCCGTAATACATCATCTCACAACTAACTCATTAGTTGCAATGCTTGCAAGGCTTAAGTGATGTGCATTACCGAGAGGGCCCAGAGATACCTCTCCGATAATCGGAGTGACAAATCCTAATCTCGAAATACGCCAACCCAACATGTACCTTTGGAGACACCTGTAGAGCTCCTTTATAATCAACCAGTTATGTTGTGACGTTTGGTAGCACACAAAGTGTTCCTCCGGTAAACGGGAGTTGCATAATCTCATAGTCATAGGAACATGTATAAGTCATGAAGAAAGCTATAGCAATATACTAAACGATCGAGTGCTAAGCTAATGGAATGGGTCATGTCAATCACATCATTCTCCTAATGATGTGATCCCGTTAATCAAATGACAACTCATGTTTATGGCTAGGAAATGTAACCATCTTTGATTCAACGAGCTAGTCAAGTAGAGACATACTAGTGACACTATGTTTGTCTATGTATTCACACATGTATTATGTTTCCGGTTAATACAATTCTAGCATGAATAATAAACATTTATCATGAAATAAGGAAATAAATAATAACTTTATTATTGCCTCTAGGGCATATTTCCTTTAGTAGCGGTGGCCTTCCTGGGACCAGAGCAACGGCGACCTACCGTGTACTACTCTTCCTCGCTGCCGGCTGCGCCCGCGCACGCGCGCCGGCTTCGTGGTCGTGGCGACGGAGGGCGGCCGGGGGGGGGGTGTGTGCCGATGATCTCCTTCGTCTGCTCCTGCGACAGTACGTCGAAGAGAGCTTTGGAGTGCGCCCGGTGAGGGAGTCCTGGATAAAGGGGTATCCGAACAGCCGGACTATATACTTTGGCCGGACTGTTGGACTATGAAGATACAAGACAGAAGACTTCGTCCCGTGTCCGGATGGGACTCTCCTTGACGTGGAAGGCAAGCTTGGCGATTCGGATTTAGATCTCCTCCCTGTAAACCGACTCTATAACCCTAGCCCCCTTCGGTGTCTATATAAACCGGAGGGTTTAGTCCATAGGACAACAACAATCATACCATAGGCTAGCTTCTAGGGTTTAGCCTCTCTGATCTCGTGGTAGATCAACTCTTGTAATACTCATATCATCAAGATCAATCAAGCAGGAATTAGGGTATTACCTCCGTCGAGAGGGCCCGAACATGGGTAAACATCGTGTCCCCAGCCTCCTATTACCATTAGTCTTAGACGCACAGTTTGGGACCCCCTACCCGAGATCTGCCGGTTTTGACACCGACATTGGTGCTTTCATTGAGAGTTCCTCTGTGTCGTCGCTGCAAGGCTAGATGGCTTCTCCAACCTTCAACCACGCTGCCCTGGGTGAGACTTTTCTCCCCGGACAGATCTTCGTGTTCGGCGGCTTCGCACTACGGGCCAACTCGCTTGGCCATCTGGAGCAGATCGATAGCTACGCCCCTGGCCATCAGGTTAGGTTTGGAAACCTAAACTACACCGCCGACATCCGCGGAGACTTGATCTTCGACGGATTCGGGCCCGTGTCAGGTGTGCTGAATAATCACGACGAGCATGACCTAGATCTGCAGTCGGACAGTATTCGGAACATCGCACCTGCTTCAGCTCCGGACTGCGTTCCAGAGTGATACGTCTCCAACGTATCTACAATTTTTGATTGCTCCATGCTACTTTATCTACTATTTTAGGCAATATTGGGCTTTATTATCCACTTTTATACTATTTTTGGGACTAACCTATTAACCGGAGGCCCAGCCCAGATTTGCTGTTTTATGCCTATTTCAGTGTTTCGAGGAAAAGGAATATCAGATGGAGTCAAAACGGAACGAAATCAACTAGAGAAGTTAATTTTGGAAGGAAACCCACCTGTTGGACTTGGAGTGCACGTCAGGGGAGTCCCGGGCTGCCCACAAGGGTGGGGGGCGCACCCCCTACCTCGTGAGCAACCCGGAGGTCCACCGACGTACCCCTTGCACCCATATATACCTACGTACCCTAAAACTTCCAGAACAGAAGATAGATCGGGAGTTCCGCCGCCGCAAGCCTCTGTAGCCACCAAAAACCAATTGGGACCCTGTTCCGGCACCCTGCCGGAGGGGGATCCCATCATCGGAGGCCATCTTCATCATCCCGGCGCTATCCATGACGAGGAGGGAGTAGTTCACCCTCGGGGCTGAGGGTATGTACCAATAGCTATGTGTTTGATCTCTCTCTCTCTCTCGTGTTCTCTCTCGTGTTCCTCTATGGCACGATCTTGATGTATCCCGAGCTTTGCTATTGTAGCTGGATCTTATGATGTTTCTCCCCCTCTACTCTCTTGTGATGAATTGAGTTTCTCCTTTTGAAGTTATCTTATCGGATTGAGTCTTTTATGAACACTTGATGTATGTCTTGCGTGGGATAACCGTGGTGACAATGGGTTATTCTATTGATCCACTTGATGTATGTTTTGGTGATCAACTTGCGGGTTTCGTGACACTTGGGAACCTATGCATAGGAGTTGACACACATTCTTGACTCTCCGGTAGTAGCTTTGGGGCACTTTTTGAAGTACTTTTATGTTGGTTGGATGAATCTGAGATGCATATCGTATAATCATGCCCACGAATACTTGAGGTGACAATGGAGTATCTAGGTGACATTAGAGTTTTGGTTGATTTATATCTTAAGGTGTTATTCTAGTACGAACTCTTTTATAGATCGATCTGAACGAATAACTTTGAGGTGGTTTCGTACCCTACCATAATCTCTACGTTTGTTCTCCGCTATTAGTGTCTTTGGAGTGACCCTTTGTTGCATGTTAAGGGCTTGTCATATGTTCTATCTATGTTATTATTGTTGAGAGAACTTGCACTAGTGAAAGTATGAACCCTAGGCCTTGTTTCCTACCATTGCAATACCGTTTACGCTCACTTTTATCGCTCGCTACCTTGCTGTTTTTATTATTTCAGATTACAAAAACCCATATCTACTATCTATTTTGCACTTGTATCTTCATCTCTTCGCCGAACTAGTGCACCTATACAATTTACCATTGTATTGGGTGTGTTGGGGACACAAGAGACTTTTTGTTATTTGGTTGCAGGGTTGTTTGAGAGAGACCATCTTCATCCTACGCCTCCTACGGATTGATAAACCTTAGGTCATCCACTTGAGGGAAATTTGCTACTGTCCTACAAACCTGTGCACTTGCAGGCCCAACAACGTCTACAAGAAGAAGGTTGTGCAGTAGACATCATAGAGCAGGTCATGCCTTCCAAGGACAAGTGGGTGGACCCTGCCCCGGAGGCCGCACACTCCTCGGCGTTGGAGCCGAGCACAGACTCCTCTCCCAAAGGGATCTGTGTCTCCAGACCCCGGATTCATCTTCGGCCATGTGTTTCAGACTGCGCGCATCCGCGCCCATCGAATCCAATTGGGATCCAGTCATGGAGTTCGCTACTGCGGATATCTGTCAGCACTCGCCCTTCGTAGACGTGTTGAATTCATTAAGGTCTCTCTCTTTGTCAGGAGATTCCTGGCCGAACTATGTCTGGCTCGAGTGGGAAGCTGGCGTCGAAGATATTCGTTACCCACCCACCACCCACTTAATAGCCACGGTTGATGACTTAACTGACGTGCTTAACTTTGACTCCGAAGACATCGACGATATAGACGACAATGTGGGAGAAGAACAGGAACCACCGCCCATAGGGCACTGGACTGCCACCTCTTCATATGATATATATATGGTGGATACTCCCAAAGAAAACAATGGCGATGAGGCAACGGGAGAAAACCCCTCGGGGAAGAAAACAAAACATGGGCGTCATCGGCGCCGCTCCAAGCCTCGCCACAACAATACCGGCACTGGAGAAGAAAAACTAGATGGCGCCGAAGAGGAATATGATCCTGATCAACCCACCTTCGAGCAAGCCGAACAGGAACACGGGCAGGCTAGCCCAGATGAATAGGCGATAGATGGATACTTGGAGGACTATAACTATATGCCTCCCTCCGAAGACGAGGTGAGCCTCGGTGACGACAAATTTGGCGTACCAGAGGATCCCATAGAGCAGGAGCGCTTCAAGCGCAGGCTTATAGCCACTGCAAGAATCCTGAAAAAGAAGCAGCAGCAGCTCCAAGCGGACCAAGATCTGCTTGCAGACAGATGGACTGAAGTCCTGACGGCCGAAGAATACGGACTTGAACCCCCAAGCAGGGGATACCCAAAGCATAAACCGCTAGAAGAAGAGGCCAAAGAACCTGGACTTCCAGCACAAGATGAGGCTGACCGACCACCACGTGACTGGGATAAAACGGCATGTCAGACCGGACACCAGCTCGCACCCCCATGCTGGTTCACTACGGCCCGGGGCAATACCCAGGACCTGCGAGATATACTGGAAAACAATGCAGGACAACCAAGATCGATCTACGGATCACGAGGGCGCACCACAGCTCAGGACACCGATCGTCACGCCGGATACAATACTGATCAATCCGGCCGTGCCGGACATTACCGACCAGACCTAATCGGACTACACCGCGACATAGCCCGGCACAGAGGCGCCGCACACCCCCTCTGCTTCACCGACAAAGTAATGGAACATGAATTCCCAGAAGGGTTTAAACCCGTCAACATCGAGTCATACGATGGCACAACAGACCCCGCGGTGTGGATCGAGGATTTTCTTCTCCACATTCATATGGCCCGCGGTGATGACCTACATGCCATCAAGTACCTCCCACTCAAGCTTAAAGGGCCAGCCAGACACTGGCTGAATAGCCTGCCAGCAAACTCTATTGGCAGCTGGGAAAACCTTGAGGATGCATTCCTCGATAACTTCCAAGGTACCTATGTGCGACCACCGGATGCTGATGACTTAAGTCACATTACCCAATAGCCCGGAGAGTCAGCCAGGAAATTCTGGACTCGGTTCCTAACTAAAAAGAACCAAATTGTCGACTATCCGGATGCCGAGGCCCTAGCGGCCTTTAAGCATAATATCTGTGACGAGTGGCTTGCCCGACACCTCAGCCAAGAAAAACCGAAGACCATGGCGGCACTCACGACACTGATGACCCGCTTTTGCGTGGGTGAGGACAGTTGGCTGGCTCGCAGCAACACAGTGCCAGGAAACCCTGGCACCTCAGATACCCGTGACAGTAACAGAAAGCCACGGCGTAATAGACACAAGCGTCAAAACAACCGCGACAATGCGGAGGATACGATAGTCAATGCCGGATTCAACAACTTCAAATCCGGTCAGCGGAAGAAGCCGTTCAAAAGAAACAACCCGAGATTGTCTAGTCTGGACCACATACTCGACCGCTCGTGCCAGATTCATGGCACCCCCGACAAACCAGCCAATCACACTAACCGAGATTGCTGGGTGTTCAAACAGGCCGGCAAGATAAATGCCGAGAACAAGGACAAGGGGCTGCACAGCGATGATGACGAGGAGCCCCGGTGTCCGAACACTGGAGGACAGAAGAAATCCCCTCCCCCCAGGTAAAAATGGTGAACATGATCTATGCCACCCACATCCCCAAATGGGAGCGAAAGCGTGCACTTAGGGACGTCTATGCGATGGAGCCCGTCGCCCCAAAATTCAACCCATGGTCATCCTGCCCGATCACCTTTGATCGTAGGGACCATCCGACCAGCATCCGTCATGGCGGCTCAGCCGCATGTCCTTGACCCAATCATCGATGGATTCCACCTCACGCGAGTTCTCATGGACGGTGGCAGCAGCCTGAACCTGCTTTATCAGGACACAGTGCGCAAAATGGGCATCGATCCGTCACGGATCAAACCCACCAAAACCACCTTCAAAGGTGTAATTCCAGGGGTAGAGGCCCGCTGCACGGGCTCAATAACACTGCAAGTGGTCTTTGAATCTCCGGATAACTTCCGAAGCGAGGAGTTAATCTTCGATATCGTCCCTTTCCGTAGTGGCTATCATGCACTACTTGGACGAACTGCATTCGCTCGTTTCAATGCAGTACCGCACTATGCATACCTCAAGCTCAAGATGCCAGGACCTCGCGAGGTCATAACAGTCATTGGAAACACAGACCGCTCCCTCCGTACGGAAGAGCATACTGCGGCCCTCACGGCAGAAGTACAAAGCAGCCTCCTCCGACAAACAGCCAATTCGGCAACGACATCCCCGAACACTATCAAGCGAGTTCGGACTACCCCGCAACAGGACCGCCAGGCACGCCAGGAGCTCGATTAGCAACCCGGCCTCCACCCCAGCCCCATTCAAGCAGCGTTAGTGCCATGCGTACATAACTACGCACTCAAGATACCATGGGCATAGGTGGAGGCAGGACGACAATGCGACTAGAGTGCAGTTCAGCCGCCAGGAGGCCCGCATACCTTTTTCTTTTTTCAGGACCCCACTTTCGGGCAGCCCCTTCAGAGAGATCGGATAACTGGACTCATCACAGAAGGTACACCAAGGAGGCACAGAGGCATCGCACGCAAGGGAGTACTCAGGTGGTCTTCTCCAATGATCGTTATACCTGTCCTTACATACACGCATGTAGCCTGCCCTTGGATAGGATATGTCAAATAGTCCTATTTTTTCTGCTTAATGCATCAATTGTACACCTACGTTTTGCCGTATTGTCAAAATAAATTGGAAGTAATACATAGCGTCAGCTTCTTATTACTATCCTCATATTTTCCTTTGAATATTTATTCAATATTTGCATCCGTACACTTTGGTACGGTCAGTTTGCCAGGGGCTTCTTATCAAGCCCCATAAAATGGCAAGAAAAGTCCGAACACTTTCAACAGTGCGGCACCCCGAACTTATAGCATTATATGCATCAGCTCCGAATCATGTCTTGGGTCAATAGTTGGGTTAGCCCGACTCCCTTGTTTTGGTACCTTACGTTCCGTTATATCGGCTAAGGTAGCACATGGAGAACTAATGCGATTGTGTCCCGGTTCTTTCGGACGAGCACCTCAGTAGAGAAAGCCGAAAACTGACCGTCATGATGCGGCGAGAGCTGGTCGCTGTTCGCGAGGTAGTAAAATCCCTAAAGATTTTTTTTCGCTTAAGGTGAGGAATCGGCCTTGCCCGATTTAGGCGTGTATAACGCCCCAATTCGGCTTTCCGAATACTAGGGGCTTCGCCAAAATTTAAAATTATAGACTTCTATGGCCAAGTGAGAGTTATAAAGCCGAATAGTCTGATTTCCTGGTTCGCTGCGCTAAACACCTCCTTAAAGGACCAAGAATTTGGATAAAGAGTGTTTAGGTTTTCCACGAACACCCCAGTACTAGTTACAAGGGGGCGGAAGCCGACGACTGGCCTACTTTCAGGTTTTGATAAATGGCCGCAGAGAAGGTAATATTTTAAATCAAACAAATCGTTATATAGCGCAATCAAACTCGTCCTCATATTACACAGACGACATGAGTACATTTACTCGAAAATAATGTTCTTAGGACATTCATTCGCCACAAGCCGAGCGCCTTTCATAACGCCACTATAATACATCTCGGGGTAGCGATGCTCCTTGCCCTTCGGGGGTCCATCCTTCACAAGCTGCTCAGCATCCAGTTTGCCCCAGTGAACCTTCGCGTGGGCAAAGGCCCGTCGGGCACCCTCAATACATACAGACTGCTTGATAACCTCTAGCCGTGGACATGCATGCACCATCCGCTTCACCAGGCCAAAGTAGCTGTCGGGCAGGGGATCGCCAGGCCACATCCAGACTATGAGGTCCATCATGGCCTGTTCGGCCGCATTGTGGAGTTTGACCAGCTGCTTCAGTTGGTCACTCAGAGACATAGGGTGTCCGGCCCCAGTATATTGGGACCAGAACAACTTCTCCGTAGAGCTCCTCTCTTCAGCGCCATAGAACTCCACGGCATCCGAAATGTTGCGTGGCAGATCTGCGAATGCTCCTGGAGAGCTCCGGATTCGTGTAAGTAAAAGAAATGACTCCTCCACATGATTGCTTTACATAAAGAATGCCTTACCCTCCACTATCTTCTTGACCGCCTGGATTTCCTGGAGGGCCTTTTGGGCTTCGGCCTTGCCGTCGGCCGCGCTCTGGAGGGCCTTTGCAAGCAGGCCTTGCGTCTTGTAGTCATGCTCCAGGGAGCCGAACTTCTTGCCAAGCTCCTAGAGCTCCTGCTGTACCTCTCCCACCCGAGCATCTTGCTTCTCTCGCTCGGTGCGCTCTGTATCCGCCTTGGCTTCGGCCGCAGACAACGCTTCCTTCAGGGCCACCACTTCGGTCGCGGTCCCTATCAAAAGCCATGATGCTTTTTCTTAGCATCACCAACTTTTTATCCTCTATACGACATATGGACGGGGTTTCTCTTACCTTTGTTCATTTCGAGCTGCTTCTTCACGAGGCCGAGCTCTTCTTCGGCCTGCCCCAGTTTGCACTTGAGTCCGGCAACCTCAGTCGTGCATGCAACGGCGGTCACCAGCAGTGCCTGTTTGATTCATTGAGACAAATACCATTAGCTTCCTGCGGGTTTTTTAGTTGACCCTCCATTTGGCTATTCTTTCCGAACACCAACCAGAGTATCAGGGGCTACTGTCTATCGGGTGATATTTTCTCACACATTCTTTACCTCAAAGCCTGTTAGCAGGCTGGTGCAGGCTTCGGTCAATCCGCCCTTGGCAGACCGAACCTTCTCAATCACCGTACCCATAAGTGTACGGTGTTCATCCTCGATGGAAGCACCTCGAAGCACTTCCAACAAATTATCCAATGCCTCCGGCTGGGCGGAGGTCATCGGCACGGCTGGCTCGCCCTCCTTCGAGAGGGACTGCTTACTGGAATCCGGAACCTTTGTAGGCTCCGGCGCAGTAACCGGCTGGGAGCCAGACTTGCTGTGGCTCCTGTCAGCATAATCCATGGGGTTCTCATCCCCCATGTGTCCGGCGCCCGAGATCTTGCCTTGGGGCATCCCCGGAGCCATCGCTTCCTGCTCTGGCATCCTCCAGGACAACACTTCGGTGTCATCCATAGGTCATGGGGAGGTCACCGTCGGGAGCGAATTCATCTCCGACTCGTTTAGAGACTCCTCCGAAGAGGACTCCTCATGATCGGACCCGGCCGGACTGCATAAACATGTCCGGCGTCATTATAAACCATGAGGTCAAAGTTGCACAGAAAGTATTATGGAATGTGGATACTTACGACCTCGCTCGAGGCTTGCCCCTGGGTAGCCACTCCTCGTCGCTGAAAGCGGCGGTAGTGGAGTGATCGGGAAGGGACGCTTTCCCCTCCTTCGGCGTCCCGGCCTCCCCTGGCGGGGCGGCCTTCCTCTTCTTCTCCTCCCTAGCGCAGGGAGGAGGCATTTCTTCATGTTCTCCCCCGTCTTCGGGGGGAGAATCTTCCCCGTCGTCTTCAGATGACAACTCTATCACGGCCTTGCACCGGGGACCTTTTCTGGTCCCCGCGGCCACCTTCTTGGACCCTCCGCCCCCCTCACTTGAGGCGGCCTTCTTCTTCTTCCTCTTCTCCCCTTCGTGGGAGGAGTGCTCCTCATCATATTCTGGCGAGGCGTCCGGTGCGGCTTTGCACCGGAGACCCTTACGGGTCCCTGCGGCCTTCTTTTCGACCTTTTTCTCCGGCACCTTGTAAGGCGCCGGAACCAGCATCTCTGCTAGGAGAGCGCTCATTGGTTCCTCAGGCAACGGAGCCGGACAGTTGATCCACTCCGCCATCTCCACCCAATCATGTTCGGTCAGTATAGCGACCTGAGAATCCTCCCATGAACATACCAGGAAGGAAATATCTTACAAATAACCGGAGGACTTACCAGATTGGTGAGGCGGCTTGTGCTGAGCCCCCGGTCCTCGGAAAGGGGAGGAGGAACTTCGCCGGTCTTGAACAACGCCTTCCAGATTTCTTTGTGTGTTGTGCCGAAGAGCTCTAGCAGCATCTGGTGTTCGGCCGGGTCGAACTCCCACATATCAAATGCCCGTCTTTGACACGGGAGAATCCGGCGAATGAGCATGACCTGGACCATGTTGACAAGCTTGATCTTCTTGTCTCTCATACTTCGGATGCAGGTCTCGAGTCCGGCCAGCTCTGTGGGTTCGCCCCAGGCCAGGCCCTTCTTCTCCCAAGAAGTGAGCCGCGTGGGGATTCCGGATTTGAATTTGGGGGCCGCCACCCAGTTGGCGTCGCGTGGCTCGGTGATGTAGAACCACCCTGATTGCCACCCCTTTACGGTCTCCACGAAGGAGCCATCAAGCCATGTGACGTTGGGCATTTGCCCACCATGGCACCTCCGCACTCCGCCTGTTGGCTGCTCATGATCTTCGGCTTCACCCAGAAGATCTTCAACCACAGGCCGAAGTGGGGCTTGATGCGGAGGAATGCCTCGCACACGACGATGAACGCCAAGATGTTGAGGACGAAATTCGGGGCCAGATCATGAAAATCTAGCCCATAGTAGTACATAAGCCCGCGGACAAACGGGTGGAGTGGAAACCCTAGTCCACGGACAAAATGAGGGAGAAATACTACTCTCTCCCGAGACTTCGGAGTGGGGGTAATCTGTCCCTCTGTTGGAAGCCTGTGCGTGATATTCTCGGCCAGGTATCCGGCTTCCCGAAGCTTGGTGATGTTCTCCTCTGTGACATAGGAGGCCATCCACTTGCCTCCTGCTCCAGACATGATGCGATCCTACGGAGAAGGTGAGAACTTGGGTGCTGGAGCTCAAGGGTGTGAGAACGGATGAGCAGAGGAGGAAGAAGGCATGGGTAAAAACGGGAGATCTCTATCCCTTTATAAAGGCAATGTAGAATGTGCGCCTCCCCACTTGCCTCTCGAAATCTCTTATCTTTCCAAGCACCTCGATTGATGGCGCTGGTTGGGTTACCCATACCCGTATTAATGAAGATCCCGCGATAAGGGGACACGATCTCTGCTTTGACATGATGTGCCAAAGAAACCGCCTCGCGATGAGTGCGGGAGCAGGTTGTAAAAATGGTTCAAATAAGTTACCGAGCCATGGCGTGATGTCACACCATGAGGAATTGTCAGCAGATCAGATTCGTGGATTATTATTCTCTCTACGGTGGTATATGGAATTTATCTTACAGAGCCAGACACGGTCCTTGTGTTCAGAATTAATTTTGGAGTATTCGGAGGTGGAACCCGCCTCGCAATGCCGAAGACAATCTACGCGCCGGACTCATCGTCATTGAAGCCCGGTTCAGGCGCTACTGAGGGAGTCCTGGATAAGGGGGTATCCGGACAACCGGACTATATACTTTGGCCAGACAGTTGGACTATGAAGATACAAGACAGAAGACTTCGTCTCGTGTCCGGATGGGACTCTCCTTGGCGTGGAAGGCAAGCTTGGCGATTCGAATGTAGATCTCCTCCCCTGTAAACCAACTCTGTGTAACCCTAGCCCCCTCCGGTGTCTATATAAACCGGAGGGTTTAGTCCGTAGGACAACAATAATCATACCATAGGATAGCTTCTAGGGTTTAGCCTCTCTGATCTCGTGGTAGATCAACTCTTGTAATACTCATATCATCAAGATCAATCAAGCAGGAAGTAGGGTATTACCTCCATCGAGAGGGCCGGAACCTGGGTAAACATCGTGTCCCCAGCCTCCTATTACCATTAGTCTTAGACGCACAGTTCGGGACCCCCTACCCGAGATCCGCCGGTTTTGACACCGACACCCGGAGCGGAGCCGCCGATGTCCTTCGTCTGCTCCTAAGATAGTACATCCAAGAGAGCTTTGGAGCGCCAGGAGGCCATGGTTGGAGTGGTGCCGACAAAAGGAAGGGACTGGAGGAGAATGAGTGTGGGTCTTTGGCTATGGCTGGGAGCTAGGGCTCAAGTTAATATAGTGGGCGAATGGCAATGAGCCGCGGCAGACGGATGGACGGCTGGTGCCGGAGTAGGTTCATCGGGCGTGAATGCGGACGCTGCTTCAGTGACTTAACTGCAGGTGCATTGGGTTACTGACATGTGGGTCTAACGGGCATCTGGACCCCATGTCAGTGACACACCAACTGCACATGCGGGTAAGTCTGGTGAATGCGGCATTGACGTTCTGGAGAGACGTTGACCGTTTCAGGCGGGAAGCGCACGCTAGCGATGGAAGGGGTTTCGGTAGGCCAGGGCGGTCAGACGCTGGCGTGGTGGTAAAATGTGAACTCATGGATGACGAGCCTTTGAAGCGTATGCGGCATGTATTTACAACCAGGCGTCCATGCAACCGCTCTTGTTGCCAACTAGCCTTCGATGACCACCATTAGACACCACACAACCATGCATAACTTACGAATAATGGACGAATTGATCAAACACACACTCGTGTGCAGTGGCACTATGACCGGTCGCTCACGATAGTACATACTCCGTAACATATTACCCTCTCTAGATAGCTAGGCTGTTTTATAGATTGTCATGTGATGGACGATATACATGAGCAAGGCGCTCCCGAGTATGACCTTGGTGTTGAGCCAGGTGAATACATGCTCGGCGTTCGCGTAGGCCTCCATCAAATGTCTAAACAGTAATGTCAGGCACCGCCGGGGCACGCAGGTGATTGGCTCGCCGTTTGCGTTGTGCTATGAGCAGGACTTTGATTGAGAGGGCGACGTGCATGCATTAGCATGGTTTGACAGCGTGAGCGTGAGTGTCTGACGCAAAGTATTTCATTTTCATTTGGCTGACGAGTGTGCGTTGCAGCGATGAGTCCGTGGTTTAATTCCCCACATATGCATAATTTTGGTTTTTATTTCTTTCTCCACTGACAGGTAGGCCCGCATAGATAGATAAAGAACACGAGCTGATGAGGCGCATGCGAACTATTTGACTGGTCAACCAGACAAATACGGAGCTATACGCTGTGCCAGTGACCGTATAATCACCATATCTCGTATACAATGATCAAAGTGAGCTATCAAGACAAGTTCGATGACCGCCAATGCATTTTACTCGGTAATAAATGACCAGGATTGAAGGGGAATCCAAATTTCATTCGTCCTCTGTACTTGAGCTCTTGACAAACCAATGCACTATATGGTTGTCCGGCCACTCCACCCCAGAGCTCTCACCAAGTGTCATTCATGCCACCGCGCCGCAGACTAAGCGGTAAGGAAGCGATGGCATCTCGCCGCGTCGAGTTCCTCGCCGCCCACGACCGCACACAAAATGGTAGGGAAGCGGTGGCATCCCGTCGTGCCGAGTTCATCGCCGCTCGTGACCTTACACCTATGTGGGCGGAATTTGAAGCTGCCAAGGCCGAATGGGCGATAGAGCAAGAGGCGGCCAAAGCCACACAGAGGGAGTGGGAAAGTCAGAAAGCACTCAAGAAAAGAGAGGCCCGCCGCCGCAAGAAAGAAGAGGACACACGCGCTGCTGCAGAGAGGTCGGCGGAGATCCAAGCACGGTGGGGTGTCGCTGACAAAGCCGGGAAGGAGAACGACGATGTCTGGCCAGCATGTGAGAAGTAGTAGTACTAGTAGTTAGTGTGTGTGTCTGTGTCTGAATACGAGCATGTACCAGTACTACTAGTTACTACTGTAGTTTCTAGAGAAAATTACCAGTACATTAGCCTAGACTCAATGGAAAAATTCCTATCCTATGCGTCAAATGGCATCTCTTTCTCTATAGGAATTGAGATGCATGTCATCTCACTTCCTATGATTTTCATATTCCTATAAAATTCCTATCCTATGAACAAGAGGAGGCCTCTGTTGGAGTAACTACTATAGCTAGCAGTACTACTGGTACAATAGTTTTCTTCAAGAAGTGGAATTCAACGAAGTCATGATGGTTCCTTCGTCCGAGCAACTTCAAAGTGGGAGAGGTTGGGCCTGTGATTTGACAGCTCATTAGTCATTATTACCGCGGAACGACGGCCGGGGTGACTCTCCCTTGGAGTTCTGCGTGCATGGCAAGTGGACCAGGATGGTTGACGTCCCACATGTTGGCGAACAGAAGTATTCTTTCTGATATCGAGGAGCAAGGAAACCGCGTGGTATAGTATCACTATTGATTTATATTTATTTTTTATTTCTGATGAATGCTAGCGTTTCAACTCTTACGATGAAGACTGCCAAACACGGCACATGCTGGATGTCCCACACGTCAGCGAAAGGAGTGGGACATGAACAACGTGGTAGAGCGTCTCCACTTCTTCCACTTCTGGGTCGGAGACCACACGTAGTAGTACTAGTGGTATGAAAGATACAAAGTGTGACCCGGAGAGAAAGACACATCTAGTTGGAAGGTCTCGGGGCATACACGTAAACAAATATAAAAGCTAATATGTGCCTCCAATTAATATAGTAGTAGTAGAGTACTTAGGCACGTACTCCATAACATCACCGTGCATTGCACGTACAACATTTAGTGGTACGTAGTAAGAGACAAATGCCTATATGCCATGCATGTTCTTACTATTTGTGCCTTTCTACTTCACTTACCGCGCTACATTACTCAGGTTCGTACGTCCACTCCTGGGTACATGTCCGTCTCATAGTTCCAGTCCCACGTGTTCTTCATATAGATGGAACGATCCATATCCATCGCAATTAGTGTGGCTCCCCGCGATGGAGACTCATCCAAACTATGGCCCTATTTGGATCCATGGGTTAGAGTTAGTTTGAGCTAGTTGGGGCTCAAATAGCCCTAAAGTATCCAAACATGAGGGTTAAATTGGAGCAAGTTAGACTTGTTCGGTTCAACCGCCTCCTTAGGTGTTTGGAGAGGAATTGGCCAGCGCGAGGCGGTTCTATAGGTGGGCAGGCGACTTGTAAGCTAAAGTTTCTCCTCGTGTTGCGAGCCACCACGCATGTGTTGGCGAGGGAGAAGGTGTAGTAAGCAAGCTTCTCGTCATTCTGCGAGTTGACGAGACACATCAAAGTTATTTAGTAGTACGTACTCTCTCCAAAAAAGGGCTGACGATGTCATGGCTACCATCCTGTGCTCCGTCGTTGAGTACATGCACTATTCACGTGCCATCGAGGAGAAAAAAATATTGCGTAGTACTAGGTGCCATTGAAGTGCACGACTCACTTATGCACTGCTTATCTGATTATCTCCATTTTCTTGCATGACACGTGCACCTTGATGCTAGCTGTCTCGCGTGTTGGCAAAAGGATGAACAAAGCTCACGTAAAAAAAAGAGTGGAAGAACATAGATTCCCGACGACCAAGAAGGAGCAAGGAACCTCGTGGTGGAGTGTCTGC
Source organism: Triticum aestivum (assembly GCF_018294505.1). NCBI lineage: Eukaryota > Viridiplantae > Streptophyta > Magnoliopsida > Poales > Poaceae > Triticum > Triticum aestivum. Next base: position 36,721,721 of record NC_057804.1, on the reverse strand, counting down.
ACTCATAATATTTTATATTATTCAGCGATATAAAATCAAATAATCATCTCCATAGTGGACTGGAAGAGTACGAAACACGGCAGCCCAGTGTAGTTACATCATACTAGTACATGGCTAACTGTCACGCCCAAGATGCGACCCTATCCTAAAGGAACTCGAAGGTCCCACCAAGGATTGAAGCACATCTTGAAGACGCTTTTGCAAGGTGGATATCATTACATCAACATTACATAATAGTGGGGATACATCCAATAAATCCAATGACACATGAATACAACAATATATCATACATAAGGGCAACATCTGACTAAGGATGAAACACAAACAAAAACTCAAACGACATCCACCCTGCTAGCCTAGGCTACCGACCTGGAACCTGTCCCCTGATCGAAGAAGAAGCAGAAGAAGAACTCCAAAACAAGTAAACATCGCTCTCGCGTCACGATCATCACATAACCTGTACCTACAACTATTGTTGTAGTAATCTGTGAGCCACGAGGACTCAACAATCCCACTACCATGGGTATCAAGACTAGCAAAGCATAATGGGAAAGGAAGGGGTAAAGTGGTGAGGTTGCAGCAGCGACTAAGCATATATGGTGGCTAACATACGCAAATAAGAGCGAGAAGAGAGCAAGCGGAATGGTCATGAAGCTAGCAATGATCAAGAGGTGATCCTGAACTCCTACTTACGTCAAACATAACCCAAAAACCGTGTTCACTTCCCGGACTCCACCGAGAAGAGACCATCACGGCTACACACGCGGTTGATGCATTTTAATTCGGATCTGGTGTCAAGTTATCTACAACCGGACATTAACAAATTCCAATCTGCCACATAACCGCGAGCATGGCTTTCGAAAGTTTATACCCTGCAGGGGTGTCCCAACTTAGCCCATGATAAGCTCTCGCGATCAACGAAGGATATTCCTTCTCCCAGGAAGACCCGATCAGACTCGGAATTCTGGTTACAAGACATTTCGACAATGGTAAAACAAGACCAGCAAGACCACCCGATGCACCGACATCCCGATAGGAGCTCCACATATCTCGTTCTCAGGGCAACACCGGATGAACACTACGTACAACTAAAACCAGCCCTCAAGTTTCCCCGAGGTGGCGCTGCAAGTGGCTCTGGTTTGGACCAACACTTAGACAAGCATTGGCCCAGGGGGGGGGCTAAAATAAAGATGACCCTCGGGTTAATTACTCCCAAGGGAAATGTAGGTGGTGGTGAGGCAAATGGTAAAACCAAGGTTGGGCCTTGCTGGAGGAGTTTTATTCAAAGCGAACTGCCGAGGGGGTCCCATAAATCACCCAACCGCGTTAGGGACGCAAAATCCGGGAACATAATATCGATATGACGAAAACTAGGGTGGCAAGAGTGGAACAAAACACCAGGTATAAGGCCGAGTCTTCCACCCTTTACCAAGTATATAGATGCATTAATTAAATAAGAGATATTGTGATATCCCAACATAATCCTGTCCACCATGGAGCAATCTTCAAACTTCACCTGCAACTAGCAACGCTATAAGAGGGGCTGAGCAAAAGCGGTAACATAGCCAAGCAATGGTTTGCTAGGAAGGGTGCAAAAGATTAGAGGTTGACATGGCAATTTGGGAGGCTTGATAAACAAGTGATAGGTAGCACAGCAAAGTGATAGAACGAAGCAACTAGCATGGAAATGATAGTAGTGAGATCCAGGGTAGCGGTCATCTTGCCTGAAATCCCGCAAGGAGAAGAACGAGTCCATGAAGAAGACGAACGGATGAAGTCGAACCAAGCGTAGACGAACGAATCCTCACGATCGCAACGAAACAGGAACTATCGAGAAGAAGCACACAACATGGTAAACACACCACACATATACAAGACATGATGCACAACCAAGCATGATGCATGACAAGGCTACATGAAGCAACTCATGGCAAGAGATGATGCATACAAGAGCAGCACATCAAAGCAAGTTTAAATGAGGCCGGAAACAACATATAACAATTCCGATAAGTCGTCATATGCAAATTTCGAAATTGGTCCAGATCTGAATAAACCTTATGTGCAAGTTGTCAAACAGCAAGTTAAAATGCACCAAGATGATCTACACGAGATTCTAGTCAAGTTACATATAAAGTTCATTTAGTTCGGAGCTACGACCTAGAAGATATGAGCAAAACAAGATAAACATGTCATTGATGCAAAATGCATACAAACATCAAGAAAACACCTCAAAACAAGGATGCAACATGATGATATGAAACTACATGCAATTCTAAGCAAGTTTCATATAGAGCACACTCAAAACGGAGCAACGGTTCAACACACACACACTACAAGTTATAGCAACAATCTGTCCAAAACAGCAACTAAACATATTGCAAGCATCAAAACAACATGCTACAACATCTCAACATAAGAACAAAAGGCATGGACATGATGTACAGGTAAAGCATAACAAAACATGAACACTGATCTATCTCCATAAATCACTAGAACATGCTCCAAAACACATGGCAAGATTGCATATAGTAACAGTTTACAGGCTTAGCAGAAATAACATCAGGTTGCAATGTTTAGAGCTATCAAACAACATGCTACAGGAACTTGTCATGGAAAACAAAGGCATGGAATGAATCTACTGATTGCATAGAACAAGAGTCCCTTGCTGACCATGAGCCAAAAAGGATCAGAAGATATGATGGCACCCATGTAAACATGGCAAATGATATGACAGATTCAAACATGGCAGGAACAACGATAAGTAGTCATGTTAGTGAGCTTGTACCACTCACCAGAGAGCAATGCATGGCATGACCAGGAAACCAACAGTAAGAAGACATGTTTATGAAGCTAATCATGGCAAGAACAAGTTCATAGGGTGCATGGATCACTAGCAAAGCTCATGGCAAAACTGAACTTAATGTTAACAGGCTGACAGCAACATTATTTAGCAACTTTGGAGCAAGAATACAACAAGCTACAGCACGCTATAAATCCAACCAGGGGCATGTATGGATATCGCATAGCATGTATAACAAAACATCCTTAGGGAACATCTCCAGATTATGCATGGAATGACTTGTAGCAGCAGGTTTACATAGCATCACCAAATAACAGATTCAGCCTAGCAAAACAGTAACAACAAGTACCCTACTTAACAAGCTTGATGCACTCACTACAAGACTCACAAAAATACAAGACAAGCACCCCTGTGAAGATGGCATGGCATAGTTCAAAACACATATAGACATCAAGCTCATAGGATGCACACACAAAATGCAACAAAAATGACAAATCACCAAGTTATAACAGTTTCAGCAGATTAACATCATATAGCACTCTTGCAATGATGATTAGGGCACCAATATGACCTCAAACAAACATGACACAATGTAATGAAATGAAGAGCATCTCACAACAAACAATTTGACATATTACACGCACGAAATGGAGCAGTATGCAACAAGTTATGATGCGATGAACAGGGGACCAAAATGCAAATATTACGGGGACTTGGGGGAATAACGGGGTCAACCTCGTTCATATCTGGATCAGGCACGGGAACCAAGGTACGCCGAGGAACTCGCCGGAGATGAGGTAGACGGCGGCCGGAGAAGAAGAGGAAGGCACCGGCGGCGAAGAGGCACCGGGGGCCGACGCCGACGGGGCGCAGCGCGCGGATCCATGGCCGGGGAGGCCTGATCCGGCGACCAGAGTTGGGGGTTGAGGCGGCGGCGGAGCTCCAGCTCGGCGGCCATGGCGGGGCTGGCGGGGCCGAGCTGGGTGCCGGCAAGGCGCAGGCGAGGGGGCGGCGAGGGCGAGGCGCGGGGAGGCGGAGGCGCTCGGGTGGCGCGACGGAGGGGCGCCGGACGGCGGGGCGGCACGGTCTCGCGGCGAGGGGGCGACCGGCGATGGGGTCGGCGACAGCGGGGCTGGCGTGGGGCGGCTCGGGCGTGCGACGGCGCGAGGCACAACCCGGTCGGGCCCCGGGGCGGGCCGCGGATGGGCCGAGCGGGCCCGGCGGCGGGGGAGGAGCTGGGGCGATGGCGTCGCGACACTTGGCGGTGCGGGGTTGGACGGGGGAGCAGGGCGGACGTGTCCGGCGGCGCGGGGAAGAAGAGGCTAGGGTTTTGGACCCGGATTTGGATGGGGTGCCCTAATTTATAGGTAGAGGGAGCTAGGAGACTCCAAATGGAGCACGGTTTTCGCCCACACGATCGTGATCGAACGACTGAGAGCATGGAGGGGGTTAGTATGGGCTCATGGGCTGTGGTGAAGAGGGGTTGGGCTGCAAAGAGAGAGGGGTTTCGGGCTACGCGGATGACCGTTGGAGTATCAAACGGACTCCAAATGGCACAAAACTTGACATGCGGTCTACCGGTGGTGTACCAAGGACGCTTGGCAAATCACGGTCCATTCCGAGAATGTTTAACACCCGCTCACGAAAAGAGACAAGAAGGGGACGTCGGATGACATAGGAGTGTTGGATTGCAAAACGGACAACGGGGAAAATGCTCGGATGCCCGAGACGAACACGTATGCAAATGCGATGCACATGACGACATGATATGAAATGCATATGATGACATGGCAAAGACGGCGAGTAACTGGCAGACACCTGGCGCATCGAATCCGGGGCATTACAACACTCCTCCACTAACAAGAGATCTCGTCCCGAGATCTTAGGACTGAGACGGAAGGGAAAAGGGATGAGGTGAAACAAAAACTCAAGAGAAGAAGCAAAGAATCGAGAGCACTCGAGAAGAAGAGAGGAACGACGAGAATGACGAGAATCAAAAGCTCATGGAAACAAGATAGACTCTGAAAGCACTCCGGTTAGAACGAGATAAGAAACGAATAAGACTGAAAGGATTTAGGCAGCACTCCGGCTGAAACATGGAGGAATAGAATACGAGCTTCACAAGATGGTATGACACTTGGCGAGAAGAACAATGCAATGCCTCCGGAGGAATTGAAATAATTGAATGAAAAGAACTTAGAAGGAAGGATTGAATGAAATTGTTGAGAAAATCAACAACGAAAGAATAAGCTTGTTGTGGACTTATCAAAACAACTCAAAACTTGAGGTGAAATTATGCCACAATCCAATGCTTGAATATCTGAGAAGAACGAAGAAATGCAAAACTCCACTTCAAAAGAATACGGAGAATTAATTACACTTCGAGATGCGAGAAGAAAAGATACTTGAGCTCCACCAACAAGAATCTTGATGAACTCTTGAAGAATGAATTAAATCATGAAGAACCACCATGAAGAACTCCAGTAACAAAAGGATGATGAGATAAAATTGAAGGATGAAAGGGATAAGATTAAGCCTTGCAATGATTTAGATGGAGGTTCCGACGAAATGGCCAAGGAAATTTGAACTCCGGAAAAGAAAAGATAAAAACACTTGAAACTAGAATTTATTCCTCAAGAACAAACTCCGAAGAAAGGGATTAATCACTTTGAGGAAATAAGAATAAGATTTATTGTATGCTTAACCTTCATCAAATTAAATTGATGACAAGCAATGGATTTTGCATACTACTTATTCTTCTTGAAAAGGATTAAGGGGGGGTATAGCACAAAACTTGAGAGAGTCTTCATGAACCACCGGTAGGATTAGAAAGAACGAATGAATAAAAATGATAATCAAGGAAAAAGAATCTTGAATGAACCGCCATTAGAAATGAAAATGAACGAAGAAAAGAGAAAGAATCACCGGGAAGAATTAGAAGAACCAATAAGCAAGAGGGGATTTAGATGCAAAAGGACAAAGAGATCACGAGCTGATAAAGAATACTTGATAGATGCACCGGGATAATTGAATAACGGTAGCTGAAATGATGGCCTCCGGTGAAAAGAAACGGAAAAACAACTTCTAACATACTCCGGATGGGTAAGAAAAGAATATCTGACAAATGGAATAATTTGAGAGGATAATATGAAGCTAGAACCACGAAACTTCGAGAGAACAGAAAAGATTTTGAGGAAAAACTCTTCTTCGGTCTTCAAAAGACGAAGAGAAACACCAGCAAAATTACTGAGATACTCCGGGAGAATGAAAAGCGAAGAGGTTGAGCCAACAATGAAGATGATTTGAATTTGATCTTGGAAAAGACCTGACTGATGGGATCCATTCTTACGTCAAACTCGAAAAGAATTAGGAATGGCTCCGGAATAATTAGAAGAGTCAGGTAAGATCCTAGGAAAAGACCTGTGGGTTAGGGCCCACTAAAAGAAAACACCGCTAGAAAGGGTTCTTGAAAAGATAGATGATGCGCCGGAACAATTGAAATATTTGAATGAGGTGACAACCTCGAATTAATTTGAACACAGACAAATCTTCTGAGATGTCTTCTGAACTCCGGAATGATTGAATGGTGAGAGGAAAACGAGCAGGGAGAACACTTGAGCCGAGGGGAAGAATATAATCACTACCGAAAAATTTGAATTGGGTCCACTAGAAAAGAGATGAAGAATGTCAAACAAAAGAGAATTCACCAGTTGAAATGATTGAGGGGAGACTGAAGAGGTTCCGCACAAATGAAATTGATTGTCGAAAGAGACTCAAACTACGGGAAGAAAAAGGGTGGGAGGGCGGGAAAACAAAGGCAACTTGGAAGGGGGAACCGACGAGTAACTTGAAGAGAAAAAACATCGGTTGAAAATATTGAGGAGAGAAAGCAAAGGCTTCGCGCAGTAGAATGGATACTCGATTATGGACTCCAGTTCCAAGAAGAAAAGGGTGGGCGGGTGGGAAAAGAAAACAACTGAGGATTGAACTCAAAGATGAAGAGGCTCCAGTCAACTTGATGAGAAATGCACCGGATGAAAAGAGAAGAGAACCAACGACCGAAAAAACCAACTGCGTGATCCTAAAGAAAATTTGAACGGGAAGAGGAGTAATTCAAAACACCTACGTCAAGATTCCTCACCAGAGCGACAAAGGGGCTGAGGAGTAAAAAGAATTCCTACTCTCCGATATAACTAGACTCAGAAAACAGTTTTCTTCTAGACTCGACAATGGCCAAACTACACGATCAATCAAGGGGGCTCCTAAGGTCAGTCGAGGCTCTGATACCAACTTGTCACGCCCAAGATGCGACCCTATCCTAAAGGAACTCGAAGATCCCACCAAGGATAGAAGCACATCTTGAAGATGCTTTTGCAAGGTGGATATCATTACACCAACATTACATAATAGTGGGGATACATCCAATAAATCCAATGACACATGAATACAACAATATATCATACATAAGGGCAACATCCGACTAAGGATGAAACACAAACAGAAACTCAAACGACATCCACCCTGCTAGCCCAGGCTGCCGACCTAGAACCTATCCCCTGATCGAAGAAGAAGCAGAAGAAGAACTCCAAAACAAGTAAACATCGCTCTCGCGTCACGACCATCGCATAACCTGTACATGCAACTGTTGTTGTAGTAATCTGTGAGCCACGAGGACTCAGCAATCCCATTACCATGGGTATCAAGACTAGCAAAGCTTAATGGGAAAGGAAGGGGTAAAGTGGTGAGGTTGCAGCAGCGACTAAGCATATATGGTGGCTAACATATGCAAATAAGAGCGAGAAGAGAGCAAGCGGAACGGTCGTGAAGCTAGCAATGATCAAGAGGTGATCCTGAACTCCTACTTACGTCAAACATAACCCAAAACCGTGTTCACTTCCTGGACTCCACCGAGAAGAGACCATCACGGCTACACACGCGGTTGATGTGTTTTAATTCGGATCTGGTGTCAAGTTATCTACAACCGGACATTAACAAATTCCCATCTGCCACATAACAGCGGGCATGGCTTTCGAAAGTTTATACCCTGCAGGGGTGTCCCAACTTAGCCCATGATAAGCTCTCGCGATCAACGAAGGATATTCCTTCTCCCAGGAAGACCCGATCAGACTCGGAATCCTGGTTACAAGACATTTCGACAATGGTAAAACAAGACCAGCAAGACCGCCCGATGCGCCGACATCCCGATAGGAGCTGCACATATCTTGTTCTCAGGGCAACACCGGATGAACACTACGTACAACTAAAACCAGCCCTCAAGTTTCCCCGAGGTGGCGCTGCAAGTGGCTCTGGTTCGAACCAACACTTAGACAAGCATTGGCCCGGGGGGGGGGGGCTAAAATAAAGATGACCCTCGGGTTAATTAGTCCCAAGAGAAATGTAGGTGGTGATGAGGCAAATGGTAAAACCAAGGTTGGGCCTTGCTGGAGGAGTTTTATTCAAAGCGAACTGTCGAGGGGGTCCCATAAATCACCCAACCGCGTTAGGGACGCAAAATCCGGGAACATAATACCGATATGACGGAAACTAGGGCGGCAAGAGTGGAACAAAACACCAGGCATAAGGCCGAGTCTTCCACCCTTTACCAAGTATATAGATACATTAATTAAATAAGAGATATTGTGATATCCCAACATAATCCTGTCCACCATGGAGCAATCTTCAAACTTCACCTGCAACTAGCAACGCTATAAGAGGGGCTGAGCAAAAGCGGTAACATAGACAAGCAATGGTTTACTAGGAAGGGTGCAAAAGATTAGAGGCTGACATGGCAATTTGGGAGGCTTGATAAACAGGTGATAGGTAGCGCAGCAAAGCGATAGAACGAAGCAACTAGCATGGCAATGATAGTAGTGAGATCCAGGGTAGCGGTCATCTTTCCTGAAATCCCGCAAGGAAGAAGAACGAGTCCATGAAGAAGACGAACGAATGAAGCCGAACCAAGCGTAGACGAACGAATCCTCACGATCGCAACGAAACGGGAACTATCGAGAAGAAGCACACAACATGGTAAACACACCACACATATACAAGACAGGATGCACAACCAAGCATGATGCATGACATGGCTACATGAAGCAAATCATGGCAAGAGATGATGCATACAAGAGCAACACATCAAAGCAAGTTTAAATGAGGCCGGAAACAACATATAACAATTCCGACAAGTCCTCATATGCAAATTTCGAAATTGGTCCAGATCTGAATAAACCTTATGTTCAAGTTGTTAACCAGAAATTTAAAATGCACCAAGATGATCTACATGAGATTCTAGTCAAGTTACATTTAAAGTTCATTTAGTTCAGAGCTACGGCCTAGAAGATATGAGCAAAATAAGATAAACATGGCATTGATGCAAAATGCATACAAACATCAAGCAAACACCTCAAAACAAGGATGCAATATGATAATATGAAACTACATGCAATTCTAAGCAAGTTTCATATAGAGCACACTCAAAACGGAGCAACGGTTCAACACACACACACTATACAAGTTATAGCAACAATCTGTCCAAAACAGCAACTAGACATATTGCAAGCATCAAAACAACATGCTACAACATCTCAACATAAGAACAAAATGCATGGACATGATGTACAGGTAAAGCATAACAAAACATGAACACTGAGCTATCTCCATAAATCACTAGAACATGCTCCAAAACACATGGCAAGATTGCATATAGTAACAGTTTACAGGCTTAGCAGAAATAACATCAGGTTGCAATGTTTAGAGCTATCAAACAACATGCTACATGAACTTGTCATGGAAAACAAAGGCATGGAATGAATCTACTGATTGCATAGAACAAGACTCCCTTGCTGACCATGAGCCAAAAAGGATCAGAAGATATGATGGCACCCATGTAAACATGGCAAATGATGACAGATTCAAACATGGCAGGAACAACGATAAGTAGTCATGTTGGTGAGCTTGTACCACTCACCACAGAGCAATGCATGGCATGACCAGGAAACCAACAGTAAGAAGACATGTTTATGAAGCTAATCATGACAAGAACAAGTTAATAGGGTGCATGGATCACTAGCAAAGCTCATGGCAAAACTGAACTTAATGTTAACAGGCTGACAGCAACATTATTTAGCAACTTTGGAGTAAGAATACAACAAGCTACAACAGGCTATAAATGCAACCATGGGCATGGATGGATAGAGCATAACATGTATAACAAAACATCCTTAGGTAACATCTCCAGATTATTCATGGAATGACTTGTAGCAGCAGGTTTACATAGCATCACCAAATAACAGATTCAGCCTAGCAAAACAGTAACAACAAGTACCCTACTTAACAAGCTTGATGCACTCACTACAAGACTCACAAAAATACAAGACAAGCACCCCTGTGAAGATGGCATGGCATAGTTCAAAACACATGTAGACATCAAGCTCATAGGATGCACACACAAAATGCAACAAAAATGACAAATCACCAAGTTATAACAGTTTCAGCAGATTAAAATCATATAGCACTCTTGAAATGATGATTAGGGCACCAATATGACCTCAAACAAACATGACACAATGGAATGAAATGAAGAGAATCTCACAGCGAACAATTTGACATATTACACGCATGAAACGGAGCAGTATGCAGCAAGTTATGATGCGATGAACAGGGGACCAAAATGCAAATATTATGGGGACTTGGGGGGAAACGGGGTTAACCTCGTTCAGATCTGGATCGGGCACGGGAACCGAGGTACGCCGGGGAACTCACCGGAGATGAGGTAGACGGCGGCCGGAGAAGAAGAGGAAGGCGCCAGCGGGGAAGAGGCATCGGGGGCCGACGCCGGCGGGGCGCAGCGCATGGATCCATGGCCGGGGAGGCCGGATCCGGCGATCGGAGTTGGGGGTCGAGGCGGCGGCGGAGCTCCAGCTCGGCGGCCATGGCGGGGCTGGCAGGGCCGAGCGGAGTGCCGGTGAGGCGCAGGCGAGGGGCAGCGCTGGCGGCGAGGGCGAGGCGCGGGGAGGCGGAGGCGCTCGAGTGGCGCGGCGGAGGGGCGCCAGACGGCGGGGCAGCGCAGTCCCGCGGCGAGGGGGCAACCGGCAGCGGGGTCGGTGACGGTAGGGCCGGCGCGGGGCGGCTCGGGCTCGCGGCGGCGCGAGGCGCGGCCCGGTCAGGCCCTGGGGCGGGCCGCGGATGGGCCGAGCGGGCACGGCGGCGGGAGAGGAGCTGGGGCGACGGCGGCGCGAAACTTGGCGGCGCGGGGTTGGACGGGGGGAGCAGGGCGGACGTGTCCGGCGTCGTCCGGACGTGTTCGGCGGCGCGGGGAAGAGGAGGCTAGGGTTTTGGACCCGGATTTGGATGGGGTGCACTAATTTATAGGTAGAGGGAGCTAGGAGAATCCAAATGGAGCACGGTTTTTGCCCACACGATCGTGATAGAACGACCGAGAGCATGGAGGGGGTTAGGATGGGCTCATGGGATGTGGTGAAGAGGGGCTGGGCTGCAAAGAGAGAGGGGTTTCGGGCTATGTGGATGACCGGTGGAGTATCAAACGGACTCCAAATGGCACGAAACTTGACAGGCGGTCTACCGGTGGTGTACCAAGGCCGCTTGGCAAATCACGGTCCATTCCGAGAATGTTTAACACCCGCTCACAAAAAGAGACAAGAAGGGGACGCCGGATGACATAGGAGTGTCGGATTGCAAAACGGACAACGGGGAAAATGCTCGGATGCGTGAGACGAACACGTATGCAAATGTGATGCACATGACGACATGATATGAAATGCATATGATGACATGGCAAAGACGGCGAGTAACTGGCGGACACCTGGCGCATCGAATCCGGGGCGTTACACTAACCCACACTATCACCATATTTCTTGGCTTCCGTGCGACACCTAGCTCTAGTAATCTAGCAGCCCGTATCGCTTCTCGCTCCTCGTCTCTCTCAAAGTGCGGCGGGCTGGTGTTTTTGCCGTCTATTGAGGTTGGTTAACTCATCACATGTTAGCGACATGCCAAGAGCATTCTAAAAGAAATAGTATTGTACTCTATTGTTATGCCAAGAAGAGGAAGTGCTTTGACCGACGGACCAAACAAGACAGGCGTGCTGTGACGTGAGTGGGTCCAGTTTCTCATTTTGAACTCGTTTAGAACACTTGGTTTTGACTATTGATAAGATTTTATATAGGGCCTAATGTATTCTTCGAGGATGCCTTTGACTATTGATAAGATTTTATATAATTTGAAAATTATATCATTCGAAGATTCTTTCACATTCCGTTTCGAAAAAAAGATCCTTTCACGTACGAATTTGACTGTATGCTTTGAGCAACTTGCGTGTCCTATACTGCTCCTGTTTGGATACTCTAACTTAGCTAGAGGTTAGACTAACCCTGAACTAACTATAGCCAAAGAGGTGTTTGGATGACAGGGTTAGATTGACAATAAATGCACTTGATGGAGAGAGAAAAGTGATTTTCCAGTGGGCCCAATGAGAACTATCTCCAATTAGCACCTCTTGGGTGGGATAGTTTTTTTTGGTGGCTTCGGTGCAACTTACTCCAATTTAACCCTCATGCTTGGATACTTTAGGCCTATTTGAGCCCCAACTAGCTCAAACTAACTCTAACCCATGGATCTAAACAGGGCTTATGGCCAGCCTCGATGCAGAGCAGTCGCGTGCACCGAGAAGCGGCGCTCTCTCGGCCGTCGCTCTGCTTCAAACCCGGCGCCAATGAGAGGCCGCCTCTGCTCTGGCCGGGCATTAATGCGGCACTGACGCTCTAGGGCGATGTTGACCGTTTCACATGGGAAGCGCGCGCTGGCAAGGGAGTATTGGTTTTGAACCGTTTCAGGTGTAGTACTGGTAGTTTGCAAAACTACTCAATTATTGCACTCAGTTTCCTAAGAAATTGTAGTAAAAAACGTTACTCCACAGCCCGCTTCCCTTCTCCTTCCTCTTGCACCGCCCGCGCACGTCCGCGGGAAGTGACCGATCAACCCTTATATAGGAGTGCTAGCACAAAAAGATGCATGCATGACCACTAAAATTTCCAGATTAAAGCGCCGCTCCGGCGGGAGTATGGCGTATGTTGTTACCTTCGGCCGGGCCATGGCTACCGGGCGACGGCGACCAGAGAAGAGGCGGCGGGAGGGGAATGAATGCAGCTAATGTTTGGGTTCGCCGTCTGGCTTAAATAAATGCGCACTATAACGTGTACCCGTGGGTGCACAAATTGTAACATACGTGCCTGCTTAAGTGAGCGTCACGTAACTGGTGTGTGTGAGAGATTCTGAGGGACAGAGTGCGTGTGTGCGACTCTACTCTTCGGACATGTACTCAACCTTCTGCATTGGGATATAAGTATAATGGTATTATACTTTAGCTAGTGATTTACGTGGCCATGTTAACATGGTTGTGTAAAAAAAATGTCACTTCCTGCTGGTGATTTGCGTTATATAATTACAAGCAAGATGCTCGTGCATTGCACGGAACATCAATATGCATTTTTTTTACAAAACACTTGTTGTGATTGACCCATGCAAGAGTAATCCCATGTGTAAAAACTAATAATATCTTGAGAATTTTATCGGAAAACTGGTATCTCGAGAATGTCATCGAAAAATGAAAGATGAGAGATAAGGTGAGGAGGAGTGGAGCGTGGTGGTGACTGGTGGTCGGACTGGGCGGAGGCATGGGGATGGACGGTGCCGGCAGGCGGCAGCGGCCACCATGCTAGATTGTTCTAGAGACTTCCTTTCTTAATTGCTTAGCAAAGAGGTTGTGGGAGATAAGGATGTGGAGAGAGGTGCAGGTATCTTTTGTAAAATTATCATAGTTTGCTTTGTATCCGTCAGATATACATCGGACGGTCTATATTACAAGATGGCAGGCACACCATCATCACCAACTCGGTTTTTTATAAGGGTAGAGATGATAAGTTTGCTAACTACTAAAGTAAAGTGGAATTTGTCCATGTTATACAAGTAAATTAAGGTGATTGTTTATCATACGGGTAAGATTGGATGAAGTGTGGTAGGAACAAATGCTCGGCCTAGAGCATGTGTGTGTGAGATGGAGTCTTAGTGTGTGTGTGTGTGCGGGTGGGTGGGTGTCGATGTCAAAACCGATGGATCTCGGGTAGGGGGTCCCGAACTGTGCGTCTAAGGCTAATGGTAACAGGAGGCGGGGACACAATGTTTACCCAGGTTCGGGCCCTCTCTATGGAGGTAATACCCTACTTCCTGCTTGATTAATCTTGATGAATATGAGTATTGTAAGAGTTTATCTACGACGAGATCGTAATGGCTAAACCCTAGAAGTCTAGCCTATGAGGTTATGATTGTTGTGGCTAAACCCTAGAAGCCTAAACCCTCCGGTTTATATAGACACCAGAGGGGGCTAGGGTTGTACAAAGTTGGTTACAGAGAAAGGAATCTACATATCCGAATCGCCAAGCTTGCCTTCCACACAAAGGAGAGTCCCATCCGGACACGGGAAGAAGTCTTCTATCTTGTATCTTCATAGCCCAACAGTCCGAACAAAGTATATAGTTCGGCTGTCTGATGACCCCTTAATCCGGGACTCCCTCAGTAGCCCCTGAACCAGGCTTCAATGACGATGAGTCCAGCATGCAGATTGTCTTCGGCATTGCAAGGCGGGTTCCTTCTCCGAATACTCTAACATATCCCTCCGAACATAGAAAACGTGTCCGGCTCTACAAAACAAGTACCACACACAACCGTAGAGGGTATAATATTTCATGAGTCCAATCCGCTGACAACTTTTTGTAGCGTGACATCACGCCACTGCCCGGTTATTATTCAAACCGTTTTTAGCCCGTCGCTCCGTATTTCGAGGTGCGGCTTCATTGGCACGTCTTGTCAAAGCAGAGATCATGTCCCCTTATCACGGGATTCTCATAACTACGGGCATGGGTAACCCAACCATGTCATCTGCATGGCGCTTGGGGAATAGGCGAATTTTAAGGTGAGCAGGGAGGCGCATGAATTTTACTGCCTTTATAAAGGGATAAGGACTCATCCTCTTTGACCCACACCTTCTCCTTCCTTTCCCTATCCATCCTCGAGCTCCAGCGCCCAAGCTCTCGCCTTCTCCGTCCAAAAAAGCACTCCAATCATGTCCAGATCCGGAGGAGGAGGCAAGTGGATGGCCTCCTCCGTCAAGGACAAGGACATCAAGAAGCTCCGGGGGGGGATACCTAGCCAAGGAAATCGCTCATCGACTTACGACCAAGGGACAAATCGTCCACACCCCGGAGCCCCAGGAGAGGGTGGTGTTCCTCACACACTTCGTCCGTGGGCTGGGGTTCCCCCTCCACCCGTTCGTCCGCGGACTGATGTTTTACTATGGGCTAGACTTCCATGATTTGTCCCCAACTCTATCCTCAACATCTCAGCATTTATTGTCGTGTGCGAGGCCTTCCTCCGCATCCCACCTCACTTTGGCCTATGGCTGAAGACCTTCAATGTGAAGCCGAAGGTGGTGAGTGGCCAACAAGCAGAGTGCAGAGGCACCATGGTGGGCAAGATGCCCAATGTCACATGGCCTGAGGGTGCCTTTGTGGAGACGGTCAAAGGGTGACAATCGGGGTGGTTCTATATCACCGAGCTGCGCGGCACCAATTGGGCGACAACCCCTGCATTCCGATCCAGAGTCCCGATGCAGCTCACCTCCTGGCAAGAGAAAGGACTGGCCTGGGGCTCTTCGGACAAGCTGACGGGGCTCCAGACGTGCGTCCAGTACATGATAAATAAGAGAATCAAGCTCATCAACATGATCCAGGTTATGCTCGTTCGCTGGATCCTTCCGTGCCAACGCCGGACTTGCTATTTATGGGAGTTCGATCCGGCCAAGCACCAGACGCTACTAGAGCTCTTAGGCATGACGCACGAAGACATCTGGAAGGTGCTCTTCAAGGCCGGCGAGACACCACCACCCACGACCGAGGATCGTGGGCTTAACTTAACTCGCCAGGCTAATCCGGTAAGTTATTTCATGTTTTTAAGGTATACCCTTTATTGGCATATTTGAGGAAGGAATCTAAGCCTCCCTATCAATTTTTTCAGGCCTGGATAGAGATAGCGGAGCGGATTAATTGTTCGGCTCTGCTGCCCGAAGGCCCCGAAACCCCGCTTCTGACGAAGATGCTGTTTCTGGCGCCTTATGAGGTGCCAGAGAAGAAGGCCAAGGGGACCATAGAAAGTCTCCGTCGCAAGGGCGCTTCGGATGCAAATGTCCGAAGACGCCGAGGATCACTCCTCCGTCGCCGAAGACGACGAGGAAGAGGAGGAAGAAGAAGAAGAAATCCATTCCCCCCCTGCAAGGGGGAGAAAGAAGAGGACGGCCTCCACGCACCTGGAGGCCGATGCGTCCAAGAGGGGGAAAGCTTCCCTTCCGGACAACTCCGCAGCTGCCACCCACAGCAGCTGGGAGTGGGAGCCCAGGGACAAGCCCCTAGCCAAATCATAAGTGTCCGGACACGGCAATATATCCGGCCTTTTTACTTTATTATTTTTAACGTGCTAGATCATGCACTTGCAGTCCGGCCCGGTCCAACATCGAGCTATCCTCCTCTTCAGAGGGGTCGGTGGACCCGTGGCGATGGACAGCGGGTCCTTTCCGACGGCCTCCTCACCCAAGGCCGTGGACAACACCAAGGTGTTGTCTCAAAGGATCCCATGCCAGGGAGAGGCTCAGGAGGCCGTCCCGGTGGTGCCGAAGGGTGAAACCTTGGTTCCCGAACACATGGGGGAGCAAACCCCCATGGACACCGACGATGGGGGCCGTATCCAATTTGCCCCCCAGCCGAATACATCTCTAGAGGCCCATGTGGCCCCGGACTCAGGCATGCCGCCTCTTTCGAAAGAGGAGGGTGAGCCAACTCCACCGGTGACCTCTGTCCATCCAGAGGCACCAGATAGATTGCTGGAAGCGCTGCTAGGCGCTTCCATTGTTGAAGAACATTGTGCCCTTATGGGTATGGTGATTGAGAAGATCCAGTCCGCTAGCGGACTGACCAAAGCGTGCACGAGCCTTCTAATAGGCTTTGAGGTAAGCAACGCTATTATAAAAAGAATGTCACAATGTAGACAGTAGCCCCTGATGCTCTGTCCGGTGTTCGGAATAAAAAGCCGAACAGAGGATCAAATAATTTTCGCATGAGTCTAATCTAAAATGTCTATGTGAACAAGTAGGCGTCACTGCTAGCTGTGTCCGCTCATACTGTGGAAGTCTCCGGACTGAAGCAGAATCTGGAGTGGGCCGAGGAAGAGCTCGGATGTGTGAAGAAGCAGCTGGAGGAAAGTAAGGGTAAGTATTTAACTTTGTCTGAATTCAGGTGTAATGAACGATTTGTTCTGACTGAAGTGTCATAATATGTGTTAGGGGCAACAACTGAGGCAGAGGCTCTCAAGAGGTCGCTGGCCGAGGCCGAGGACAGGGCGGCTAAGGAAAAGGCCGCACGTGAAAAGCATGAGGCTCGGGTCAGTGAGGTCCAGCAAGAGCTCCAGGACGCTGTCAACAAGTATGAGTCCTTGGAGCGCAATTTTAAGGATCGAGAGTCCAAACTTGCCAAGGCCCGTTAGAGCGCACAAGATGCCCGAGTCGAAGCCCAGGGCGCCCTCCAGGAAATCCAGGCGGCCAAGAAAATTGCGGCGGGTAAGGCTTTTATTATGTAGAGCAAATATGTGAAGGATAGGTTCCTCTTACTGACCCGGATTTGGAGTTCTCCAGGGATGTTTGCGGATCTGCCGTGCAGCGTGTCAGACGCTGCAGAATTCTATCGAGCCAAAGAGGGGAGCTCTACAGAGAAGCTGTCCTGGTCTCAATACCTTGGACTAGAACATCCAGTGCCCTTTAGCGATCCACTGAAACAGCTGGTCGAGCTGCATAAGGCGACCGAACTAGCCATGAAGGACTTAATAATCCGGCTATGGCCTGCCAAAGCCATGCCAAGCAGCTACTTTGGACTCATGAAGCGGCTTGTCAGCGCCTGCCCTCGGCTTGAAGCCATCAAGCGGTCGGTTTGTATTGAGGGTGCGCGAATGGCCTTTGCCCGTGCCAAGATGCACTGGGCTAAGATGGACGCCACGAAGCTGATGACCGAGGGGCCGCCTGAGGGCGAGGAGCACCACCGACCCGAACTGTATTTTGAGAGTGTCCTGGAGGGATCCCGCCTTTTGGCAGAGCAATGTGCTAAGGATATCATATTCCCATGAACGCACTCGTGTTATCCTGTCCTGTAATATGAAACAGATCTGTTATGTAATATAATGTCTGTTATTTTAAAATTTTACCTCCTGTGCGGTTGTTTTGTTAAATCTAAGAGTTGGCCAGTCGTCGGCTTCTGCCCCCACGTAGGTAGTATAGGGGTGTTCGAGATAAATCTAAACACTCTTTACTCCAGAGTTTGGTCCTTAAAAGAGGTGTTTAGCGCAACGAACAAGGCAATTGGACTATACGACTTTATCACCCTCACTTAGCCATAGGAGTTTGACAACAAAAATTTAGGCGCAGCCCCTAGTGTTCGGAAGTCCGGACTTGGGATGCTGTAAAC
This sequence comes from Triticum aestivum, assembly GCF_018294505.1. Lineage (NCBI taxonomy): Eukaryota > Viridiplantae > Streptophyta > Magnoliopsida > Poales > Poaceae > Triticum > Triticum aestivum. The sequence continues at coordinate 36,703,346 of NC_057804.1, read as the reverse complement.
ACCTGATCGGGTAAAAACCGATCCCTTGCATAATGCGGAAAAAATCTCTAAGGATTTGAAACCACTCGAACAATTGACCAGCTCACGCCGCATCATGACAGTCAGTTTTCGGCTTTCTCTACTGAGGTGCTTGTCCGGAAGAACCGGGACACAATCGCAGTAGTTCTCCCTTTACTACCCTAGCCGATATAGCAGAACATAAGGTAGTAAGCACATGAGCCGGGCAACCCAACTATTGACCAAAGACATGATTCGGAGCCGATGCATATAATGCTATAAGTTTGGGGTGCCGAACTGTACTATAAAAGTGTTCGGACTTTATTGTCGTGTTATGGGGTATGACGAAGCCCCTGGTGAATTAAGGCGTACCAGAGTGTACGGGTGCAATTGATAAGAATATAAAAAGAAGAAAAAAAATCAAGTAATAAGCTGACGCTGCAAACTATTTTCCATTGTAATTTGATTAATACGTCAAGGCGTATTTGTACAAGTAATGCAATAAGCAAATAAGGCTATTTGACATGCCACGACCAAGGACGAGCTGCGTGCGGGTTTTTAAAGCAGGTATAACGATCGTTAGTAGAGACCACATGGGGGTTCCATTGTACGTCAAAGCTTCTTGCCTTCTTGGTGTATCCGTCCCTTGATAGGTCTGATGATCAGGTTATCAGAAAAAAGCCTCGGGAAGAGAAGAACCTGAAATGAAAAAGAAAAAGTGAAGGTATGCAGATCCAGGGGCGGTTGAGCTGCATTATGGACAACGATCTAGCTGTGCCTTCATCCATGCCCATGGTATTTTGAGTGCGTAGTTATGTACGCGCGACACAAATGTCACCGCTTGATTGGGACTGGGATGGAGGCCGTATTGCTAGTAGAGCTCTAGACGGGCTGGACTGTCCTGCTGCAGAGTAGTTTGGACTCGCTTGACAGTGTCCGGGAGCTTTACTGCCGAATTGAGGTTCTGCCTAAAAAGGTTGCTCTGTACTTCTACTGCAAGGGCAGCGGTGTGCTCCTCAGTTCAGAGGGAGCATTCTATGTTTCCATTGACTGTTATAACACCACGTGGTCCAGGCATCTTGAGCTTGAGGTAGGCGTATTGTGGCACTGCATTGAATCGAGCGAATGCGGTTCATCCGAGAAGGGCATGATAGCCACTTCGGAAGGGGATGATGTCAAAGATCAAATCTTCGCTTCGGAAATTATCTGGAGATCCGAAGACCACTTCCAGTGTAATTGAGCCCGTACAACAGGCCTCTACACCTGGTATGACACCTTTAAAGGTGGTTTTTGTGGGCTTGATCCTTGAGGGATCGAGACCCATTTTGCACACTGTATCCTGGTAGAGCAGGTTTAGGCTGCTGCCACCGTCCATGAGGACTCGCGTAAGGTGGAATCCATCAATAATTGAGTCAAGGACCAGTGCGGCTGAACCTCCATGACAGATACTGGTCGGATGGTCCCTACGATCGAAGGTGATCAGACAGGACGACCATGAGTTGAACTTTGGGGCGACTGGCTCCATCGCGTAGACGTCCCTGACTGCACGCTTGCGCTCCCTCTTGGGGATATGGGTGGCGTATATCATGTTCACCGTTTTGACTTGGGGGGGGGGGGAATTTCTTTTGCCCCCCTGTGTTCGGTGGTCGGGGTTCCTCGTCATCGTCATTGCTTTGCGACCCTTTCTCCTTATTATCGGAGTTTAACTTGCTGGCCTTTTTGAAGACCCAACATTCCCTGTTGGTATGATTGGCTGGTTTATCAGGAGTGTCGTGAATTTGGCATGGTCGACCTAGTATGCGGTCCAAACTGGACGGGCCCGGATTATTTTTCTTAAATGGCTTCTTCCGCTGACCAGACTTAGAGCCACCGAATCCGGCGTTGACCGCCGTGTCTTCGTTGTTGTCACTGTTGTTTCGACGCTTATGTCTGTTGCGTTGGGGCTTGCCGTTGCTGTTTCTGGCTTTAGAAGTGCCAGGTTCGCTTGTATTGTTATTGCTACGGGCTAGCCAGCTATCTTCACCCGCACAGAAGCGGTTCATGAGTGCCGTAAGGGCTGACATGGACTTCGGTTTTTTCCTGGCCGAGGCGTCTGGCCAGCCATTCATCGCGGATGTTGTGTTTGAAGGCCGCTAGGGCTTCGGTGTCCGGACAGTTGACGATCTCGTTATTTTTAGTTAGGAACCTAGTCCAGAATTTCCTGGCTGACTCTCTGGGCTGTTGGATTATGTGAATTAGGTCACCGGCATCCGGAGGTCGGACATATGTGCCTTGGAAGTTGTCGAGGAAGGCGTCCTCCAAGTCCTCCCAGCTGCCAATGGAGTTTTCGGGCAGACTGTTCAACCAGTATCTAGCTGGTCCCTTGAGTTTGAGCGGGAGGTATTTGATGGCGTGAAGATCATCACCGCGGGCCATATGAATATGGAGAAGAAAATCCTCAATCCATACCGCAGGGTCTGTTGTGCCATCATATGATTCTATGTTCACGGGTTTAAACCCTTCTGGGAAATCGTGTCCCATTACTTCGTCAGTGAAGCAAAGGGGGTGTGCGGCGCCTCTATATCAGGCCAAGTTGTGACGTAGCTCGGATGGAGTTCGTCTGTGGTTTTAGGCCCGGACGTGGTTATGTTTGTCACGTTCAGTCAGATGGCCATCGTCCCGCATCGGGGCACACCCCTGTGATCCATAGATCGATCTTGTCTGACCTGCTCTATTTTCCAAGTCATGCCGCAGGTCATGTGTATATCCCCGAGTTGTTGTATTTCTGTTTGTTCGGTGAGGTAATGCGGGCTGGTGTTTGGCTCGAGGTGCCGCTTTGTCCCGGCCACGTGGTGGTCGGTCAGCCGCATTGTACCTTGGTAGGACGGGCTCCAGTGCCTTGTCATCAAACTGTGGTAACAGTTTGTGCTTCGGGTAGCTTTTGGTTGGGCGCTTGAGGCCATATTCCTCGGCTGCCAGGACATCAGTCCATCTTTTGTTGAGCAGAACTTGATCAGCTTGAAGCTGCTACTGCTTCTTTTTCAGGCTCCTCGCAGTGGCAATTAGCTGGCGCTTAAAGTGTTCCTATTCGGCGGGCTCCTCAGGCATGATAAAATCTTCGTCACCGAGTCTCACCTCATCCTCGGAGAGCGGAAGGTAGTTGCTATCCTCCGAGTCTTCATTCATGGCCTGTTCGCCAGGGCTGACTCGCCCATCCTCCCGTTCCTCCTGCTCGGAGGTTGGCTCAACGGGGTCTTCATTGTCTTCGACGTCGTCTGGAGTGTTATTTTCTCTTGTGACGGTGTTGCTATTTTTAGTACGGCATGTCTTAGAGCAGCGCCGCTGACATTGGCGCTTTGGCTGTATCCCAAGAGGTTTATCCTCGACTGGATTTTCATTGTGGCTGTTGTTTTCTTTGGGTGTATGATATGTCTCCAACGTATCTATAATTTTTGATTGTTTCATGCTATTATATTACCCGTTTTGGATGTTTATGGGCTTTACTCTACACTTTTATATCATTTTTGGGACTAACCTACTAACCGGAGGCCCTGCCCGAATTGCTGTTTTTTTGCCTATTTCAGTGTTTTGAAGGAAAGGAATATCAAACGGAGTCCAAACGGAATGAAACCTTCGGGAGCGACCTTTTTGGAACAAATGCAATCCAGGAGACTTGGAGTGGACGTCAAGAAGTAAACAAGGCGGCCACAAGGGTGCCCGGCGCCCCCACCCTCGTGGGCCCCTCGTGGCTCCCCTGACCTACCTCCTTCGCCTATATATATCTACGTACCCTGAAAACATCCAGGAGCACCACAAAAATCTATTTCCACCGCCGCAACATTCTGTATCCGCGAGATCCCATCTTGGAGCCTTCGCCGGCGCTCCGCCGGATGGGGAATCGACCATGGAGGGCCTCTACATCATCTCCAAGGCCTCTCCCATGAGTTGTGAGTAGTTTACCACAGACCTTCGGGTCCATAGTTATTAGCTAGATGGCCTCTTCTCTCTCTTTGAATCTCAATACGAAGTTCTCCTCGATCTTCTTGGAGATCTATTCGATGTAACTCTTTTTGCAGTGTGTTTGTCGAGATTCGATGAATTGTGGGTTTATGATCAAGTTTATCTATGAGAAATAATTGAATCTTCTCTGAATTCTTTTATGTATGATTGGTTATCTTTGCAGGCCTCTTTGAATTATCAGTCTGATTTGTCCTACTAGACTGATCTTTCTTGCAATGGGAGAAGTGCTTAGCTTTGGGTTCAATCTTGCGGTGTCCTTTCCCAGTGACAGCAGGGGCAGCAAGGCACGTATTGTATTCACTACAAAAAAAAGACACATCCGTGAAATTTTGGGCCGAACGAAAATTGTTTCTGTCATACTTATGACACTTCTATGACGATAATTGTGACAAAACCCGGTATCATCATAAATGTGGTGGGCTCCTACTTCTATGACAAAAAATCATGACAGAAAATGGGCTTTTTGTCCTGGGCGGGCCGGAGACGCAGCTGCATGACATTCTTTGGGCCGTCCATGATGGAAAAAACCGTGGTAGAAGTGAGGGCGAGGAAAATTTTGGCGAGTTCCCGGTTACGGTGGGAGGTCGGGGGCCAAGCGATGCGCGTTTCTCTCGTACATGTATGCGTGTGTGTGCGAGGCCTTGGCTCTAACTGAACCCGAGTGAGGCATTGGGCTCTATCTGAACCAGAGCAATTGCACTACAGGCTACGCGTTACTGAACCTGAGCGGTCGATCGATGGCTGTTAACTGAACCCGATCGAGCGATTCCTTCGCTACTGCTGCTAACTGAAGCCGATCGATGCTGCCTCTGGATGAACAGTGAGCATTGCGGGGGGGGGGGGGGGGGTGGATGAAAGTGAGCAGTGGGGGTGGATGAACAGGACCCCGATCGATCGAGCCGGTTGGGGCTGGATGAACATGACTCGTGGAGGGCTGGATGAACAGGACGACCTCGTGGAGGGCTGGATGAACAGTAGATGGTGGAGGGTTGGATGAACAGCAGCTCGTGGAGGGGTGGTTGAACAGGAGCCCGTGGAGGGGTGGTTGAACAATAGCCGGTGGAGTAGCGTACGGTGGAGGCTGGATGAACAGGAGCCCGTGGAGGCTGGAGGAGGTCGACGATGGATGAACAGTAGCTCGTGGAGGCTGGAGGAGGTCGACGGTGGAGATGAACAGTATCCCGTGTAGTCCTGTTTTGCGGTACACCACACCCCTCCTGATGAACAGGACCCCCGTTTCGACTGTAGCGCTCCAACACAAGTCCGTTTCGTCTGTTTTGCGGTACACCACACCCCTCCCGATCAACAAGATCCCCGTTTCGACCGTAGGAGGTCTGTTTCCTCTGTTTTGCGGTACGCCAGACCCCTCCCGATGAACAGGATCCCGTTTCGAACGTGGCCGGTCGAACACAAGGCCGTTTCCTCCGTTCCACGGTACGCCAGGCCTCGTTTCCATCGCCTGTTCCGTCCAAGCTGGTTGGCTCCCACACGTTCCGTTGCCTCCCGATGAACACGACGCATTCCGTTACCTCCCCATGAACACGACGCATTCCGTTGCCTCCCCATGAACACGACGACGACGCAGTTTCTCTGTTTCGACCCAGCCATGTACACGAGCCCTGGCCGTACGTATGCGCGAGTAGGCGTTTGAGACCCCGCCCATATGTACGTACGTGGCCGTATTTACTTTCGTGCACCCTGGCCGTTGTACGTACGTGTACATGCTATGTGCGCGCCTCTACTACAACACATGCGCGCCTCTACATCGACCAGTATGTACGTACACGTTCGCGACCAGAATGACAACGCTACGTACGCTTCGACCAGGTGGGTCGCGACTGTCAGGCAATTCCTTGTGTGCGAAGATGTAGCTGGTGGGTCCCAGCAATCAGGGGGGCGAATTGTTTTTTTTGCCCGGACGCACTTCCTTGCGGGCGAAGATGTAGCTGGTGAGTCCCAATAGTCAGGGGGTGAATCATTTTTTTGCCCGTAATATGGACACACTTCCTTGCGTGCAAAGATGTAGCTGGTAGGTGATACGTCTCCAACGTATCTATAATTTATGAAGCATTCATGCTATTTTATTATCTGTTTTGAATGTTTGTGGGCTTTATTATACACTTTTATTACTTTTTGGACTAACCTATTAACCGGAGGCCCAACCCATATTACTATTTTATTGCCTATTTCAGTGTTTCGAAGAAAAGGAATATCAACCGAAGTCCAAATGGAATGAAACCTTCGGGAGCGTGATTTTTGGAATGAACATGATCCAGGAGACTTCGAGTACAAGCCAGGGAAGCTTTAAGGAGGCCAGGAGATAGGAGGGCGCGCCCCCCTGTCTCGTTGGCCCCTCGTGGCTCCCCCGACCGACTTCTTTCGCCTATATATTCCCATATACCCTTAAACCATCGAAGAACAAGATAGATCGGGAGTTCCGCCGCCGCAAGCCTTTGTAGCCACCAAAAACCTCTCGGGAGCCCGTTTCGGCACCCTGTCGGAGGGGGGATCCCTCACCGGTGGCCATCTTCATCATCCCGGCGCTCTCCATGACGAGGAGGGAGTAGTTCACCCTCGGGCTGAGGGTATGTACCAGTAGCTATGTGTTTGATCTCTCTCTCTCTCTCTCTCTCTCTCTCTCTCGTGTTCTCTCTATGGCACGATCTTGATGTATCGCGAGCTTTGCTATTATAGTTGGATCTTATGATGTTTCTCCCCCTCTACTCTCTTGTGATGAATTGAGTTTTGCTCTTGAAGTTATCTTGTTGGATTGAGTCTTTAAGGATTTGAGAACACTTGATGTATGTCTTGCCGTGCTTATCTGTGGTGACAATGGGATATCACGTGATCCACTTGATGTATGTTTTGGTGATCAACTTGCGGGTTCCGCCCATGAACCTATGCATAGGGGTTGGCACACGTTTTCGTCTTGACTCTCCGGTAGAAACTTTGGGGCACTCTTTGAAATACTTTGTGTTAGTTGGATAGATGAGTCTAAGATTGTGTGATGCATATTGTATAATCATGCCCACGGATAGTTGAGGTGACAATGGAGTATCTCGGTGACATTAGGGTTTTGGTTGATTTGTGTCTTAAGGTGTTATTCTAGTATGAACTCTATGATAGATTGAATAGAAAGAATAGCTTCATGTTATTTTACTACGGACTCTTGAGTAGATCGAGCAGAAAGGATAACTTTGAGGTGGTTTCGTACCCTACCATAATCTCTTTGTTTGTTCTCTGCTATTAGTGGCTTTGGAGTGACTCTTTGTTGCCTGTTGAGGGATAGTTATATGATCGAAGTATGTTAGTATTTTTGAGAGAACTTGCACTAGTGAAAGTATGAACCCTATGCCTTGTTTCCTACCATTGCAATACCGTTTGTGCTCATTTTTATCAGTAGTTACCTTGCTGTTTTTATATTTTCAGATTACAAAAACCTATATCTACCATCCATATTGCACTTGTATCACCATCTCTTCGCCGAACTAGTGCACCTATACAATTTACCATTGTATTGGGTGTGTTGGGGACACAAGAGACTCTTTGTTATTTGGTTGCAGGGTTGCTTGAGAGAGACCATCTTCATCCTATGCCTCCCATGGATTGATAAACCTTAGGTCATCCACTTGAGGGAAATTTTCTACTGTCCTACAAACCTCTGCACTTGGAGGCCCAACAACATCTACAAGAAGAAGGTTGTGTAGTAGACATCAGTAGGTCCCAGCAGTCAGGGGGGAAATGTTTTTTTCATGAAATACGGTGGCCTGTCCGGTGGGTCCCCGCTGTCAGGTGTAGGAATAATTATTTTGCGCGTAATAAGGAGGCACTTCCTTGCGGCTGCCGTGGACCCAGCTGTCAGCCTCTCCACGTACAATACTCTTCTGATGGAAGTCGGTCATTGACCACGTTGACCATGCCGCGTCGAGAGCACCACAGCGGTGGACGACGGCGAGGCCTAGGAAGGGATGACGCGGAGCCAGGGAAGACGCGACAGTGGATGCCCACGTGGAGAGGAGTACGAGGGTCCACTGGTTTAGCTGTGGTGTGAGGCTGCCGCCGCCGCAGAATAACAGGGGGTGTGGGTGAGTAGAGGGATGACCTGGTGAGCGGTGGGAGTAGTAGGACGCGGTGAGGCCTCCGCGGCATCACAGCCGGCCACGGGAGGCAGGAGCATGCGACACGACCGGTGCTGCTTTGGGCGGCTGGAGCAAGAAGACCAGAGGTTGAAGAAGCACTACGGCCGTTGGATGGACATCGTACAGTCACTCGAGCTAGAATAGTTCATATTGACTAAAGTTGACAAAAGCCTCCATCCCAGTCAACTTTGTAGGCCCAAAAGTCAGCCTCCCACCATGGTGGGTCCCAGCTAGTAGGGGGAGTATTCATTTTTTTGTGCGTAATAAGGAGGCACTTCCGGTGGGTCCGAGCTGATAGCGGGGGGAACGTTTTTTTCGCGAAATACGGTGGCCTATCTGGTGGGTCCCAGCAGTCAGGGGGAAATGTTTTTTCGCAAAATACGGTGGCCCATCCGATGGGTCCCAACAGTCAGGGGGGGAACTTTTTTTCGCAAAATACTGGTGGCCTGTCCGGTGGGTCCCTGCTGTCAGGTGGAGGAATAATTATTTTTTGCGTAAAAAGGTGATGAAAGCACGACCTCGGACGCGCCGCTAATTTGGCCTGATCTTTCACGATGCAACAACCGCGACTAAATTTCACTGATAAGAGTTTCCAATTATGCGAGCGATACACGCAACCTGAAACTATGGTAACAAAAACTGACTAGAAATACCTCGACAAACAAGGCACCTCTCGTCAACGCAGACGTCACCAGCACGCAATCCGTCGTCGCCGACGGACCTCAACCCAATAGCTAGCAAACTCTCGATCACGAGAATCCTCTCGCCAAAGTGTAATTTTCTTGATAGAAAATCTCGTAATAATAAACAAGATGAACGCCCAGAGGACCGCTTCATAGTCTGTCTAAACCCTAAAGAAAATAACCTAACCTTCAAGTCTCCATCACAAATAATATATATAGTTTGGGTACAAACCGACTGAGATGAGTTCGGCCTAAACAAGGCACACAGGCCATATCACGTCACGTACCTGATTTATTTTCTCCTGCCTGACTTCGAGTGCAACCGAAATCCTGGCCGTTTTGATCTGCTACCTTTGTTTTAATTTTCCAAACGTACATAGCTGGCCGATATGGAAACATATCTCCATGTACGTGCAGACTCCTTCTCCTCCTATTTTCTAGCACATGCAGTTCATGAGTTTGTATGTTCCGTGTAATACAACTAATAAATCTGTTGCATGCAGGCCTTCTCCTTCTTATACTCCATGGCTTCCACGTCCGATTATTTCTCCAAATGCGTGCATGATATCCTGTTGCACGTTGGTTAGGAAACAAACAACTATTTCCTAGTTTTGTGCGTGCATGCACTTGCATGAACTCCTCTAATTTAGAATTGTTCTCACATGTGACACGCACTCTTTCTTTAGGTAAGATTGGCGTAAATCCAGGACCACATAGAATACGCAAGGTTCCATCTTTACCTTTGCTAAAATGTGTCATCTCCTCCATAATATTCTGATCCTTGTCTTGGTTAACTTTCTTTTCAACGTCCGCTTCATCCATATGCATTGTCATCTCCTCATCCATAATAACCTCTGTTTTTACCCCTTTGTTGACGACTGCCGAAGTCGCCTGCAACCCCTTGTCATTGACCGACGTACGCAACATGACCTGTGTACTAGTCATATTTGCAGTAGGACATGCCACATCATCCTCCCTCCCTTGAAAGGAAACCGTCCTCGGTTTCGAGCTGTCCTTCAAAACTCTCTCCTTCCATAGTGTCAGCACCACATCTGAACAAATCGATGTCTCTTCCATTGGATTTAGTGTCATTTGTTTCCCATCATGAACAAATGTATATGTATTCATCCTCCCGGCATGTGTTGCATTGCGGTCGTACTGCCATGGCCGTCCAAGCAATAAACCACAAACTTCTAATGGCAAAACATTGCATTCCACCTCATCAATATACTGTCCAACTTTAAACGGCACACGCACCTCATGTGTAATTTTGAGCTGCCCACAATTATTCAACCATTCCAAATGATGTGGTTCATCATATCGCCATGTGGACAAGCCAAGTTTCTCCACCAACATCTTGCTGATTCCATTGGTGCAACTACCTCCATCAATAATTAATTTGCATGCCGTTCCCTTGATGTTGCACTGAGTCTGAAACAAACTCCAGCGCTGCCCTTTATCCACCTTATTACTGCTGCTATCACATGCCCTTTTGAGTTGTACGTTCAGCCCACTCATTGGTGATGACGCTTCCTCTTTTATCACCATGTCCACATGCGCCTTCGAAACATTGTGAACACTGGGTACTGTTGGTTACTTCTCATTTGGCGTAATCACCGTCGCAGTTGACTTGTTGACCCCCTTCACCACCATATTATTAATTTTAGCATTGTGCTTCATGACTTTGATTTTCTGAGTACCTGTGTCCACTGGAGCTGCCACCAAGCTCGTCACACAGGGCACCACAACACTGTCACGACGAGAAGGTAAAAATTCCGCCCTTAAAAAGTTTCGGAAATACTTCCAAATAGTCGTCGAGTAATGTAATTTTTTGTCACGTTTCTCCTTACGTCACAACTCATACAACTCATCATCCACACGCTCCAGTGCAAGATCCAAAGCAACAAACTCATCAAAAGTAGGATCCTGTGAAGCACGCTTATCAAACGTACCTTCCATCCTATTTTCCCATGATTTGTACTCTCTCGGTGTAGCATCACTATCCAACCACCCTGTGATTTTTGGTGTCTTCAACTTGTCATTGTGGGACTTGTATCCATAATAGTCAGTGTCACCGTACATCCTCAATCAAGACAAAAATTTGCACCGTGAGAAACCCAGTAATCTGATACCACCTGATGAAAGCACGACCTCGGATGCGCCGCTAATTTGGCCCGATCTTTCACGATGCAACAACCGCGACTAAATTTCACTGATAAGAGTTTCCAATTACGCGAGCGATACACGCAACCTGAAACTATGGTAACAAAAACTGACTAGCAATACCTCGACAAACAACGCACCTCTCGTCAACGTAGACGTCACCAGCACGCAATCCGTTGTCGCCGACGGACCTCAAGCCAATAGCTAGCAAACTCTCGATCACGAGAATCCTCTCGCCAAAGTGTAATTTTCTTGATAGAAAATCTCACAATAATAAACAAGATGAACACCCAGAGGGCCGCTTCATAGTCTGTCTAAACTCTAAAGAAAATAACCTAACCTTCAAGTCTCCATCACAAATAATATATATAGTCTGGGTACAAACCGACTCAGATGAGTTCGGCCTAAACAAGGCACACAGGCCATATCACGTCATGTACCCGATTTATTTTCTCCTGCCTGACTTCGAGTGCAACCGAAATCCTGGCCGTTTTGATCTGCTACCTTTGTTTTAATTTTCCAAACGTACATAGCTGGCCGATATGGAAACATATCTCCACGTATGTGTAGACTCCTTCTCCTCCTATTTTCTAGCACATGCAGTTCAGGAGTTTGTATGTTCCGTGTAATACAACTAATAAATCCGTTGCATGCAGGCCTTTTCCTTCTTATTCTCCATGGCTTCCACGTCCGATTATTTCTCCAAATGCGTGCATGATATCCTGTTGCACGTTGGTTAGGAAACAAACAACTATTTCCTAGTTTTGTGCGTGCATGCATTTGCATGAACTCCTCTAATTTAGAATTGTTCTCACATGTGACACACACTCTTTCTTCAGGTAAGATTGGCGTAAATCCAGGACCATATAGAATACGCAAGGTTCCATCTTTACCTTTGCTAAAATTTGTCATCTCCTCCATAATATTCTGATCCTTGTCTTGGTTAACTTTCTTTTCAACGTCCGCTTCATCCATATGCATTGTCGTCTCCTCATCCATAATATCCTCTGTTTGTACCCCTTTGTTGACGACTGCTGAAGTCGCCTGCAACCCCTTGTCATTGACCGACGTACGCAACATGACCTGTGTACTAGTCATATTTGCAGTAGGACATGCCACATCATAAGGAGGCACTTCCTTGCGGCTGCCATGGACCCAGCTGTCAGCCTCTCCACGTACAGTACTCTTTTGATGGAATTCGGTCGTTGGCCACATTGACCACGCTGCGCTGAGAGCACCATGGCGGTGGACGACGGTGAGGCCTAGGAAGGGGACGACGCGGAGCCGGGGAAGACGCGGCAGTGGATGCCCACGCGAAGAGGAGTACGAAGGTTCACTGGTTCGGCTGTGCTGCCGTCGCCGCTGAACAACAGGGGGTGTGGGTGAGTGGAGTGGAGGGATGGCCTGGCTAGTGGTGGGAGTAGTATGGGGGCGGTGAGGCCTCCGCGGCAGCACAGCCAGACACGAGAGGCAGGAGCAGGCGGCACGACCGGCGCTGCTTTGGGCGGCTGGAGCAAGAAGACCAAAGGTTGAAGAAGCACTACGGCCATTGGATGGAAATCGTACGGTTAGTCGAGCTAGAATCGTGCATATTGACTAAGTTGACAAAGCCCTCCATCCCTGTCAACTTAGTAGGCCCACTACACTGGGTCCCAGCTAGCAGGGGGAGTATTCATTTTTTTGTGCGTAATAAGGAGGCACTTCCTTGCGTGCGAAGATATAGCTGGTGGGTCCGAGCTGTCAGCGGCGGTAACGTTTTTTCGCGAAATACAGAGGCCCTTTCGGTGGGTCCCAGATGTCAGGTGGAGGAATCATTATTTTGCACGTAATAAGGAGGCATTTCCTTGCGTGCGGCCGTGGACCCAGCTGTCAGCCTCTCCACGTACAGTCCACTTCAGATGCATGTCGGTCATTGACCATGTTGACCACGCCACGCCGAGAGCACCAGGGCGGTGGACGATGGCGAGGCCTAGGAAGGGAACGACACGGAGCCAGGGAAGACTCGGTAGTTGTTTCCCACGCGGAGGGGAGTACGACTGTAGGAGGGTTTGCTGGTTCATCTACCATCGCCAGAGAATAACAACAGGTGTGGGTGAGTAGAGGGATGGCTAGGCCAGCGATGGGAGTACGGTGGGGTGGTGAGGCCCGCGCGGCAGCCCAGCCGACCGCGGGGAGGAGGGAGCAGGCAGTCCCGTTGGCGCTTGTTTGAGCGGCTGGAGCAGGAAGAGCAGAGATTGCAGAAGCGGATGGACATCCAACAGTCACTGCTTATGCGTCAGCCTTTTTTTAGGTAAGCCTCAAATCTGTGGAAAACAGCATACATGCCATCTGCCCTTATTTCTAATAATTTACAACCCATTTGCTAATTCTTACGGTTTTTTGGAGCCCATATTCATTTTGTTAGCATTACAACCCATATTGTGGCCACGGTTAAAAAATTATACGAAATTTTGCATATGTCGGTGCGGTCTGAACTGTTTTTAATCCCAAAATTTCGAGTCACATTCAGACTAATTTTAAAAATAAATGTATATCAATATAAAATCCAATAAATTGTCCACACAAAAAATCAATGCAATTTAAAATCTCGAAATGAATAAAAAGATATTTGAAACTAATTGCCGGTTTGATGTGTTTTAAAAATGTACAACCCATTTCTCATTACTGATAGGCCATTTTCTCGGCCAGCCGAATGAAGCTCTCCTCATCTTGAAATATTTGCAGCCCAACAGGCCTGATAAAGCGACTTACTTGACAAATCACAAAAAAACTGGGCTAGCCATTTTCAAAAAGAAAAAAAAAACTACTGAGCTGGTCTGTGGTAAACATAAAAGAAAAGGCTGTCTAGACATGCCAGAGTGTCCCGCACAACCCAGTTGACACCCTGCTTCCGTCTCAATTTTTTTTAGATAAATTCCACTCCAATTATGGCGATTCATAAAAATGCCACTGCAATTTCCAAACTTTGAAAAATGCCACTGCAATTTTTGCAAACTTTGAAAAATGCCACTGCAGTTTGCAAACTTTGAAAAATGCCACTCCAGACTTCGAAAAATGCCACTAGAAATGGCATGAAATGGCATTTTTCAAAGTTTGGAAATTGCAGTGGCATTTCTTGGAAACACCAGATTTGGAGTGGCATTTATCAAATTAACCCAAAACAGAAATAACTGGGCAAGCTGCTGGGTCCATGGTGTCAGCCGCTCGTTGTGCAATTCTCTCGTTTATTGACTATGTTGACAATGGTATGGGACCCACATGTCAGAAATCCACTAGGAGGAGCTATTATCTTTATTGGCTTGAAATAAGGAGGCACTTGCTTGTGTACTGCCATGACCTTGGCGGGTCCCTGCTGTCATCCTCTCCACGTACAATCATCTCCTGATTGTATACGCGTTAACTTGGTAGGCCCACAAGTCAGCTCTATACCCGTGGAGGACAAATACAACCCATTTAAAAAAATAACAACCCATTCCATACGTTCAAACGGAAAGTTCAACATTCAGAGCAAAGTAACAGGTCTGATCCACATATAGAGTACTGAACTTCCACGTTGACAACCATCATAGCCAAGTTAACTATCTACTCCCATTAATACTCTAGTGGTGTACAAGTACTAACTTACTCTTAGCTAACTAGACGATGCCGGCCGCCATCTTCGGTACACGCTAAACACCGGCACCGGTGTCCTGTGCCTCGCCTCGGACTTGCAACAGGTGCGATAGGGCGCGTTGGCCCTTTCCATGCCGGCATGGTCCACCGAAGCTTCGGCTTCCAAGCGAGAAACCCACTTGACGAGCTGGTAGTAAAAATCGGCATCACGAACACGTGCGTGCCCGACAGCCTCCAGGGCTATTTGCCGGGCGCCGGCCTCCACGTAGTTGGCCCAGTTGCGGGCGCTCTGCTCGCGACTCAGAGCGTCGGTGCGCTGTTGCTCCATGTCCTGCTGGCAGCGCAAATCGGTGATACGCTTGTCGGCGTTCTGGGAACGGGGGTCCCCAGACTTGCCTGCCTGTGGCCTGCGGCGTGGCTCAAGTGGTGGCCCACTGCGGCCCATCTTCATCAATGCAAACTCAAGACCCTCGCGAGGGGCCAAGCCTCGTGGGGCGGATGATGCAAGCCTTCCTCAGGAGCGGCCTCACCAGGTAGGCTCGCGAGGAGGCGGAGAGATCAAGGCAAGGGTACCTCGTGAGGTGCTCGTGATGCAAGCCATGACTATCGAGACTAGGCGGGCGCCGGCCTGCGCAGCATTCTTGTTTCCTCTTTGGTGCAAAGGGGGCAAGCACAGACGTGGAGTACGAGGCATCAGGAAAAGGTTACCATTTCGGTGCAACAAGACCAAGACCAGCAGAGCGGCAGGATGGAGGTCACCGTGGAGCCCAAGACAGCGTCATCGCCAGTGCCTTTGGCAGCCGAAGACCAACTTTAGTCAGGATAACTTGTACTAGATGTTCCCCTTCAAAATGGCCGTTGTTGGCGCCCATCCCGCTCAATATTTGGGAAGAGCACCAGGGCCTCTATATATAGAGATAGCCACCAAGTAGAGGGGATCGAATCCTTCTCAAGCAAACCACCACTACAAGAACACCTCTCGTGAGGCTGTTCTTCCCCTTGTATTGTTCATCATCAGCCCCTGAGGCAATCCACCACACCACACACTGGAGTAGGGTATTACACCACAACGGTGGCCCGAACCAGCATAAATCTTGTGTCCCTCGTATTGTTCATCATTTAGCTTAGATTCTCGCAAGGCGATCAGACGCGGATTGTTAGGGGGAAGATCTTCGCGCGCACCCCAGAGCTCGAACCTTAAGGGTTTGCCGGAACCCAACATCCGACATTTGGCGCGCTAGGTAGGGGTGCGCCAAAGCTCTCCCTTCCGTCAACCCACTCTCACTGGCGTCCCGCGCATGTGGTTGCTCCACCTACCAACGACTTTTGTGGCCTCCTGAGAGGAGTTGCGCAGCCTCTTCCTCGCCCATTATGCTGCGCCGGCGCCCCCGGTCGTCGCAACTCTCATGGGCGGCTCGCAGGCGCCACCTTCGAGCCGCCATGTCAAGCCGTTTGTCCGCCAGATCGGTGCTGTCATCAAGCACCGTGAAGCCCCCCGGGCTGGGTGGCACCGAAGGCTGATTTGTCCTTCAGCTCGGATGATCACCCATCCAACACCACCTGTTTGGGCGCGCTCCCGATGCTATGCACCCCCACCATTTGCCAGGTGGCCATCACTAGGACCCTCATTGATGGCAAGGCCGGCCTCAACGTGCTCTCGATGGAGGCCTTCAGCCTCCTCCACGTGCCGCTGGGGCGACTCCAACCCAGCAGGCCCTTCCTAGGCGTCGGAGGTGGCCCCACCGACCCCTTGGGGCAGATCTGCCTCCCAGTGACCTTCGACACCCATGACAACTTTCGCATGAAGCTGGTCGACTTTGACATCACCCCCATCGGCCTCATGTACAACGCCATCCTCGGCTACCCTGCCTTGGCCTAGTTCATGGCGGCGACTCACCCGGCCTACAACCTCATGAAGATGCCCGGGAGCAGTGGTGTCCTTACCGTGTCTGGAGACGCGGAGGATGCGCTGCAGGCACTCAAGCTCGCTTTCAAGACGGCCGCAGTGGTGTAGCCCGCCAGCGCTGACACCCTCGAGCCCAAGGAGGCTGCGCCGGCCAAGAAGAAGCAGCTGTTAACCCAAGACAAGGCGGAGACCAAGCAAGTACCGGTCGACGAAGATGGATCCTCTGGCACCACCTTCACCATAGGCGCCAATCTCAACCGTGAACAGGAAGAGGCCCTGGTGAAATTCCTGCGCGCATACAAGGAGGTGTTTGCATGGGAACCTGATCAGCTAGCAGGGGTTCCAAGAGAGGTGATTGAGCACAATCTGAACGTGTGACCCAACGTGCGTCCCGTGAAGCAGAAGGCAAGGCGACAGTCCATCAAGAAGCAGGCCTTCATCGTCCAAGAAACCCGCAAGTTGGAGGCTGCAGGTGTCATTCATGAAGTTCGTTATCCAGAATGGCTGGCCAACCCCGTTGTTGTGCCAAAGAAGGGAGGAAAGGAGCGCATGTGCGTCGACTTCACTAACCTCAATAAGGCCTGCTCTCAAGATCCATTCTCGCTCCCTCACATCGACCAAATCATCGATTCCACCACCGAGTGCGACCTGTTGTGCTTCCTGGATGCCTTCTCGGGCTATCACCAAATCAAGATGGAGGTAGAAGATGTGGAGGAAACGACCTTCCTAACCCCGTGCGGAGTATATTGCTACACCTGCATGCCATTCGGATTGCGCAATGCGGGCGCAACCTTTCAGTGACTGATGCACATCGCCCTGGGCCGGCAGCTTGGAAGAAACGCCGAGGCCTACGTCGACGACATCATGGTGAAGTCTCGGGAGGCGAGGACCCTGATACAGGACCTGGAAGAAACCTTCGCAAGCCTTCGTGAAGTGGATCTGTGGATCAACCCGGAGAAGTGCGTGTTCGGAGTCCCTTCTGGCAAGCTTTTGGGCTTCCTTGTGTCCCACAGAGGTATCGAGGCTAACCCAGAGAAGGTCAAGGCAGTTGAAGACATGAGTCTGCCGAAGACCCTCAGAGAGATGCAGAAGATCACTGGGCGAGTTACATCGTTGGGATGCTTCATCTCCAAGCTGGGAGAACGAGCCCTGCCTTTCTTCAAGCTGATGAAAAAGCAGGGCCCGTTCGAATGGACTGAAGAGGCTGACAAACCATTCCAAGATCTCAAGAAGTACCTGACCAGCCCTCCGGTGATGGTGGATCCACACCCTCAGGAGCCCTTGGTACTCTACCTTGCAGCCACGCCCTACTCCGCCAGCGCAGCCCTGGTGGCGGTTCGGGAGTAGCGTCGGGTCAAGACCGCATCGGTCGCAACCCCATCTGCAACAGCACAAGGCCAAGAGGACCCCGCAAAGACCACGGCCGCAACAGATGGGAATCAGCCTTAGTAGGGGGACGCACCCAGGGTGGAAGAGGCCCCGCCAAGCGACCAGACGCTGGGGGCTCCGCATCTCAGGAGGCGCCCCGACCTCCGGAAGACACAGGCCGCATCAGCACCCTCAACCTCGTCGAGCATCCCATGTACTTCGTTAGCACAGTGTTGCGGGACGCAAGGGCACGATACCCCATGCCTCAAAAACTCTTGCTCGCGTTACTAGTGGCCTCACGCAAGCTACGACACTACTTTCAAGGTCACCCCATCAAGGTCGTCTCGGCATATCCCTTGGAAAGGGTGCTCAGGAGCCCCAACTCAGCTGGAAGGGTTGCCGAATGGAACATCGAGTTGCAAGAATTTCAGTTGGAATTCAGCACGACCAGGGTCGTCAAAGGAGCCGCACTTGTAGATTTCATGGCGAAATGGACAGAGGCGCCAGGGCTCAAAGCGGGTGAGGATCGATCGCTTTCCCCAGGAAGTGAGGCACCGAACAGCTGGGTCATGTACTTCGACAGAGCGTTCTCACGACATGGCGCAGGGGCTGGCGCAGTGCTCATATCTCCTACTCAGGACAAGCTCTATTATGCTGTGCAGCTCTGTTTCCAGCATGGAGAGAAGGTCTCCAACAACATAGCAGAATACGAGGGCCTGATAGCAGGCTTGAAAGCTGCCGCCGCCTTGGGGGTAAAGCGCCTCGTCATCAAGGGCAATTCACAACTCCTCATCAACTTCTCCAACAAGGTGTACGAGCCGAAGGACAAACACATGGAAGCATATCTTGGGGAGGTCCGCATGATGGAAAAGCAGTTTTGGGGGTTAGAGTTGCAACATGTACCCCGTGGCACAAATCAAGAGGCTGATGACATCGCCAGGAGGGCGTCTAGGCGGCTGCCACAGGAGCCTGGCGTCTTCGAGGAACGACTCTTCAAACCCTCGGCAGCACCGACACTATCAAGTACAGTGCAGCCTTGGGAGGAGCTCCCTCAACCGCCTGCCTCGGGAGCTCCGGCCTGTGGCCCGACCTCAGGAGCGCGCCTGCTCCTGGCACTGGAGCCTCAGGAGGGATGTTGGACCATGGAATTCAAAGATTACCTGATGCAAGGGACTCTGCCAGAGAAGGAGGAGGACGTAGAACGCGTGGCGCGGCAGGCCACGACCTACTGCATCCAAGACGGATAGCCCTACCGGAAGTGGCTGAATGATGTTTCCCTGTGTTGCATCTCCAGGGAGCAAGGGAAAGAGCTGCTGGCAGACATTCACGATGGAGACTGTGGGCACCACTCGTCTTCGCGGACCCTCATCGGCAAGGCATTTCGGAGCGGGTTCTATTGGCCAACAACACTCAACGACGCAATCGAGCTGGTGAAAGCTTGTGAAGCCTGTCAATTCCACGCCAAGCAGATTCATCAACTGGCTCAGGGCCTGTAGAGCATCCCCCTCTCCTGGCCATTCACTGTTTGGGGACTGGACATCCTGGGCCCGTTTCCCCGGTCGCCAGGGGGCTACCGCTACCTCTACGTCGCCATTGACAAGTTCACCAAGTGGGCAGAGGTGGAAGCTGCCCGCGCCATCCTAGCTGGTTCAGCGGTCAAACTCATCAAGGGCCTCGTGAGCCGGTTTGGGGTGCCTAATCGCATCATCACTGACAACAGTTCACAGTTCACCAGCAATCTCTTCAAAACATATTGTGCTAACCTTGGAACGCAGATATGCTACGCTTCGGTGGCACACCCTCGGAGCAATGGCCAAGCTGAACGTGCCAACGCGGATGTCCTGGAAGGCCTCAAAACCAGTACCTTCAAGAAGAAGTTGGAGGCTTGCGGTAGGGGCTGGTACGACGAGCTCCAGTCCATGCTATGGTCCATCTGCACAAACCGCTACCAAGCCAACCGGCGAAACCCCGTTCTTCCTCGTCTACGGAGCTGTGGCGGTCCTCCCTCACGAGGTCAGGCATCGCTCCGCATGGGTCCTGGCTTTCGACGAAGCACGGCAAGACGCCATGCAGGGGATGGACCTCGTGCTGGAGGAGGAACACCGTCGGGAGGCTGCGCTTCGGGCAGCGAGATACCAACAGGCGTTGTGGCGGTACCACTGTCGCAACATCCGCCCCAGGACCCTCGAGGTAGGTGACCTCATGCTCAGGCGGGTGCTCTCCAGGGAAGGGCTCCACAATCTATCGCGCATGTGGGAGGGCCCGTTCAAGGTTGTTCATGTTCCCAGGCCTGGCGCCACACGCTTGGAGACCCAGGAGGGGGTACCCATCCTGAACGCATGGAACATCCAGCACCTCCAGAGGTTCTACCCTTGAATAAAGGCCCAGTGCCTGTGAAGAAGGCCAACACCTGTGAAGCTCATCGCCTCGTGAAAGGCCTAGTTCCTGTGAAGAAGCCCAGTGCCTGTGAAGCTCGCCGCCCGTGACACTCTCACGTAATAATGAGTTGGGGCTGTACACGCCCCAGAGTCTCCGGAGAGCTGCCCTCGGGCCTCGGGGGCTCCCGCCCACGCCCAGTGGCAGCACTTAGCTCCGCGCTGGTGAGAAGACGTCGAATATTAGATTAGGTGCCGGACGCGGCTTTTTCATTTGCTTTCTGCAGTTGGCTTGTTCATCCTTATTTGAATTTTATTGGAGCTGCTTTTAGCGTTGTTGCCATCCCCGACCCGTGATTCTCTGTCTTTGTTGCTCGCCCGACTCATCTTCTCTTTCGCAAGTCTCACGAGGGGGCTGCGCGGGCGCCCTCACGAGTGCTTTCTGACCCAGTCTCGTGAGGCTTCCCTATTCGAGTTCACCGCGGGAGCACTTCTCCTAGTCCGTGCCCCATGGGCATCGCGACACGAAAGTTATCCCCTCATGACCAGGCTCGAAAGTTATCCCCTCGGCTAATTTTTGCAGGCCCCAAGACGCACAACGAGGCCTAAGCCTCGAGAAGCAAGGACCACGGCAAGTCCCCCCAAGCTAAGTTGTCCCTACGCATGAGCACGCAACACCGAAAGACAGCACGGGAATAATGAAAATAGCATAGTAGATAAACAACAACAGTCCAAGCACGCCCCCATGGGGCCCCACACTTCTCTCTCTTTGTGCAGGAAAGAAAGAAAAACAAAATAGACGTGGCTTGCCCGGCGACGACTCATGGTGGGGGCTGCCTTCCGGAGCTTAGACGGACCCCTCCTCACGCTTCACTGAGGCGCGACAATGGGATGACCCGCTACCCCCCTCAAGGCAAGCGCGACGGCGTGGTGGCTGGTCACGGCTGCCGCTGAAGGAGCTATCGTTAGAAGGGGAGCCGCCAAAGCTTGGCGAGCTACAAACGCCGCCGGCCACGCGCCCACCTTCGTCTTCATCTCGGCCATCGCCGAGGCTGAGCACTCGGTCGCCGTCATCATCTTCGGGGAAGCACCCAACACGGCGGCCATCTTCTCCGAAGACCCTCATGTAAAGGGTGGCATCATCGTCAAACTTGAAATGCAGGGTGCACCGCCGGCCCAGGCCAGGTGCGCGGGCAAATGTTTGCCAGCCACGGGCCAAAGCCACGTTCCCAGCGACGAAGGTCTCCAGTGAGACCCAAGAGGCCTTGCTGCAGCAGCCGTCCGCTTGAAGCCAGAGGCCGCCAGGAGTGCCGCCCGAGAGTTCACCCGCGAAGAAGCGGGGAAGCTAGAGCCAGCTACCGGTCGGGTCCGCCGACCACATGATGAACTCCGGCAGAACCTCAGCCGAGTGGAAGCGCGGCCTGGGAGGCCGCGCGGCTGCGATGCGCCTCCCCTCACTCACCAAAGGCTAGTCGCCATGTGGGAGATCACTGCCGCGACCACGGGGAGCCGCTACGGGAGTTGTGGGATGCTTGCGGGGATGACCTCGGCCGCGCTTGGGCGGAGGAGAGTCAGGCCCTTCACGGCGAGCCTTTCCTTTCTCCGCGACCGAGAACCTCTTCGGCGGCGCCATAAGACGCGACAAGCAGCTGGGGTGGGGAGAAAGAAGAAGCAAGGAGGAAGATGTGCAGTGGGGGCCTACGCCCTCCCGCATTTATAACCAGAGGAGGCCAACCACCAGCCTCCACGATCGCAGGTAATCATGGCTCATTTTTGCATGTAGGGACTTGTCAAGTTAGGCAGTTGCCGAGGCAGCACGGGGAAGCGAAGACACCCACGTCCAATCAACGACCACACGGCGCCCAAGGCCGCAGGCTGTTGGGGCCCGCGACGCTCCGCACTTGCCCCTTCGCTTCTCTACTAAGCCAAGTCCGAGCGCGCCTTGGGGCCGGGGGTTACTGTCGGCGTTCTGGGAATGGGGGTCCCCAGACTTGCCTGCCTGTGGCCTGCGGCGTGGCTCAAGTGGTGGCCAGTGCGGCCCATCTTCATCAATGCAAACTCAAGACCCTTGCGAGGGGCCAAGCCTCGCGGGGCAGACGATGCAAGGCTTCCTCAGGAGCGACCTCGCTAGGCAGGCTCGCAAGGAGGCGGAGAGATCAAGGCAAGGGTACCTCGTGAGGTGCTTGTGACGCAAGCCATGACGATCGAGACCAGGCGGGCCCCAGGCGGGCGCCGGCCTACGCAGCATCCTTGTTTCCTCTTTGGTGCAAAGGGGGCAAGCACAGACATGGAGTACCGAGGCATCAGGCAAATGTTACCATTTCGGTGCAACGAGACCAAAACCAGCAGAGCTGCAGGATGGAGGTCACTTTGGAGCCCAAGACGGCATCATCGCCAGTGCCTTTGGCAGCCGAAGACCAACTTTAGTCAGGATAACTTGTACTAGATGTTCCCCTTCAAAATGGCCGTTGTTGGCGCCCTTCCTGCTCAATATTTGGGAAGAGGGCCAGGGCCTCTCTATATATAGATAGCCACCATAGTAGAGGGGATCGCATCCTTCTCAAGCAAACCACCACTACAAGAACACCTCTCGCGAGGCTGTTCTTCCCCTTGTACTGTTCATCATGAGCCCCTGAGGCAATCCACCACACCACACACTGGAGTAGGGTATTACACCACAATGGTGGCCCGAACCAGCATAAATCTTGTGTCCCTCGTGTTGTTCATCGTTTAGCTTAGATTCTCGTGAGGCGATCAGACGCGGATTGGTAGGGGGAAGATCTTCACGCGCACCCCAGAGTTTGAACCTTAAGGGTTTGCCGGAACCCAACATCCAACAATGCTGCTCCTCCGCCAGGCGGTCGCGCTCCAACAACTCCTGCTCCTCCGCCAGGCAGTCACGCTCCAACAACTCCTCGATCTCCGCATTGCCATCTAAAGACAGATAGAATGCCTCCTCCCTCTGTCCGCCTTCCGGTGAAAAACTGAACACTAATTCCGACGGTGACCGCCTCCGGCGTTGCCTACCACAGACGGGCGGGGCCATGGCGAACATGGCGAGCGACGTCGGGCCGGTGGGGGCTTATGATATGGCGAGTTGGGTCACGGTGCCACCGGAGAAGGCCGGGAAACAATACTTATAGGCGGAAGGTAGCACGACGGTCATCGGAATTCAATGCATAAGCAGGCATGGCTTAGCGCGCCAGCTTGCCGTGGCGAACTAGAGAAACTGAAATTATGACTGTGTCGTCCCGTCCCGTCTGGGTCGCACGCCGGCATGGCAGTCAAACGAGTGCACTTGAATCATCTCCCTCCTTGTCAATAATGATTCCACAGATTTAAAAAGCCCGCAACAATTAAAGCACATCTTTTTTCGCATAAGTTAGCTGCCTTAATTATGGTCGGCTGCATGCAGGCACTCAGAATCGCTCGCAGCCAGTACGTAGAGCAGCATGCAACGAGTCGCAGCCGAGGGCACGCATGCAGCCACTTAAATCGCTGGAATTAATTAGGCTTAAACTTCTACACGGTGTTAATTATTGCCATGCCTTGGTCTTTCTGCTTTGCTCACGTGACTAATAAACCCAGACGGAGGGAGTACCTTGGTTGGTGAGAGGTTTGAATTAAGCCCTGCAAACTGGAAAGGAGGTACTAGTATGTGCGTGATCCGCTATTTATTCGTGTAGGATCGAGTAGGTCGTTTCTTGAATTGAGCCCTGCAAACCGGAAAGGAGGTAGTACGTGCGTGATCCGCTATTTATCCGTGTAGGATCGAGTAGGTAGGATAGTGTAGCTTGTCAGTTTCTTCAGAGGTAGGCATTTTTATTCAAAAAACTGCCACTTCGGATCTTGCGTCGCAAATAAAACTGCCAGGAGCGCATTAGTAGGCTAGCTAGTGATCGATCAGTAACTTGTAAACACTGAGCGAACAGAAATAAGTAACTGTTAATGCATCTCAATGATTCACAGATCATATACAAATATGTAGCTCCAAAAGCAAAGATCAGCCACTTCGGATCTTGCGTCGCAACTAAAACTAACTAGTACGATTCCCATACATAAGATCAACATGTTAATGCATCTCAATGATTCACAGATCATATACAAATATGTAGCTCCAAAAGCAAAGATCTAGAAAAAACATCTGTTCTTCCTACTAACATGGATGCTTCTCTTGGCCAACATTCAGTACAGACTGAAAGACAAATTTGTTTGTGAAGTCTACAATTCCTCTTGCAAACGTAAGTGGTTTCACCAACAGCTGGAACCATGAGAATGAACCACACATGATGGAGGAACATCCACTGCAATATGATTTGGTCTTCTCTCGATCACACCGCGAGACTATTTTCGGAATACAAACTTTAACTTAGGCAAAATGATGCCCATTGTATAATCAGACCAAAGCAATGAAGCACCTAGTGTTGGCCAATAAATAGTACAGTACTACTTTTCTGCAGTCCATGAAGTGACTATCCAATCTTTCTGTGTCTATTTTCAAATGGCACTGCATGCAGTGACTATACTATTCTCTTGTGCAGTTCAACCAAAATTGCGGACACTTTGTTTGTTTGCCAAATAGCAACGGGCAGACATCTCTGTCTGCACAAATATCAAGCAGCTAGTAAACATATACCACACCTTGTATTTTCGGTTTAAACATGTCTCTTCCGCTTAGCATCTGTCATGTTCTGCACTGGACAATCTGATACAGTTATGTTTTGCCCTGGACAATTTCATACTGAATTGATTTGCTGGTTCAGAGCAGAAATATAGCGCCTATTCTTCATCAGACCAAGGATATCCATGTTCGCAGTGATGGAAGAGGTGAAATCGATACAACCGAAATTGAGCATCCAATCATTGAATCCTGTCCTGCACCTCCAATGTAGGTCCACCCTGCCAATAAATTCACATGCAAACCACTAGTATTACTATCTAATGACAGTACAAAAAGAGTAGCAAGATAGTAGCAAACCATGTACCTTCGTAATGAACAGCTCATAGTGCCACCAATTGGATATAAAGGTTTGGAAGAAAACATGCTCCTAATGTTGAACCAGTTGGACTTTTTGTGCAGTTCCACTAAAATCGAGCATCCCTGTTTGCATAGATATTGAAAGTGTGATTACTGTAAAAACGACACTAGTTGAAGCATAGACTCACAAATATAAGCATTCCAATTTCTTAATGGAAAAGGTAGCAAGACTGTTTCTAACCACCTGTTTGAAGGAATAAATAAGGCAACAACGGCTGATGTCAGAAAGGCATATATAGTTCTTTTTGAAAGAATGATCGACTCCTGACCTTTCCTCTTCTTTTAAGCATATTTTGTGCAGTTCAACTAAAATAAAATGCCATCACCGCCTTGACAATTCAGTGACACTGTACAAAAGGAAATGACTTAACATTACATCATGATGTCAGGTATGTAGTCGACAGGCATTAGAGACAAACATACAGACCTCCTCCGATAACATAATGAACATTAATTTTAACAAAGGTGTGACTAGCTTTACCGGGATAATTTGAGTGAACTCTACACCCTCTGTTCCTTAATATAAGACGTTTTCGCGGTTCAATTTAAAGTACCCAAACGTCTAGTATTTAGAAAAACAGGTAGTAGTTTTCTTGAGCACATATCTGGGAAAGCTTGCCACACTTTATTTATGTCCATACGCTAATGCAACACCATTCGAATACTACAAATATACACTAATCCAGTGGCTAGTGCAACAGTAGAGTAGTTAGTTTATTACAGGGTACAGTACAATGGTTTTACTGAACAGATTTCAATAAACTCTAGCACTGGAAGATTTCTATAAGAATTAACAATACAAAATGTAAAGGTAACAAGTTTCAGCATTGGTATACTAGCTGTGCATGAGCATTAAACCAAATACAAAAGTCTGAAGGTAACTAGCATTATTAACTAATGACAGTATAAAAAAATTGCAAACCATGTACCTCCAAGGTAAATATCATTTCGAACTCGGGGGGACCTTAAAAATTGCTATCCCAATCTTGATAATCGATCAAACATAAAAACTTGATCGAACGAATCAAGAGAACAGCCGGAGGAGGAGGTGCCCACTCTTGACCTTTCCTCTTGTCTTCATAATTTTTTGTGCAGTTTAACCAAAATAAAATGACATCAGCGCCTTGGCATTTTGGTGACACTGTACAAAAAAATTAACTTATCTCATGAAAGTGAGGTATGTAATCTATAAGCATTAACAGTGCAAAAATCTGAAGGTAGTAACAAGTTTCATCGTTGGTATACTGGCTGTGCAACAACATTAGAATGCCTTAGCTGAAAAATCTTTAATACATCCACAATCAACAGCTAACCCTGAAATAATCCAGTGACATTAAATGGCATTGCTTAAATTTATCGGTGGCATTAGACTGAGAGCGGCATTAGTTAAATGTGGCATCACTTTAGCAGTAGCATTGCTTGACTTGACTGCTGGCGTTATACTAACAGCAAAAAAGTGGCAATAAGAGCATGGGAGGCCCATTCGGACAGTGGGCGCACCAGTACGATGTACCTCCACGGACGCAGAGTGGTGAGGGAGGTATGGTTGCCCAGAGCAACAAATATCCAGGCAGCATATGTGGATTACGTCCCATTTTTGTTCTCTTTAGCCACCTTTTTCCTATGTGAGGACAACAAACCGATCGACCTGGTCATTCTCTATTGCGTTGTCATGCCTTTCTACCCTTCTTCAACCAAGAGACACGAGACTCGTTCCTTAGCTACTGATTTTCCCCTTTTCAACCTAGATGCGGGTTCGATGCCTACTCTCTTGGACAGTACAGTCTCCCTTCCTTTCCTTATTCAACCCAGACATGGATTAGTCTGCATGAAGTAGGGTTTCCTTTAATAGTGCAAATTATGGTTTTCGTCTGCGTGGCCAGCAGAGCAGAGGATAGCAAATTGGGAAGATGGTGGAGTGGAAAAAGATCCACATGCAACGACGTGGCAGATGGGGCAATAGAACAAGGGTATGGTTCGAAAAGAGGTAGCATACCTGAGGGTCGGCGGGAAGTGGCTTCGCTCGTGGTCGTCGTCCTCCGCACACACTACGGCAGCGAGCTTGGGGACGGAGGCCATCCCGCGCGGGCGCTAGGTCTGAGAGGACGGCCTTGTCGTCAGTGCGTGACCTCGCTCGCCGACGACGAGTGCGTCAACGCTGCACGTCCTTTTCTTCCCCGGCGGATCTGTGACCACCGGTGAGGAGGGAGAGAGAGGCCGTCTTTTTTAGATCTGGAGAGAGGGTGATAGTGTGAGAAGCAAGTGGGCAGCCCTTAGCAAGAAAGCGCTGAAGCTCCAGCCTATATATCTTTTTTATACTACTAGTACTGGAGGTGGAGTAGTGGTAGAGTAGTTTATATTTTCTCTGCGTACAGTACCAGTTAGTCGTGCTTCAAAACTGAACGGCACGCCATTAAAAAAATAAAGGTCGATAACTAATGCGGCAGCTCGGGCCAACGCGGCCAGATCGCATTTTGCACGAGAAATTACACACCATGTTTCGTTGACATGTGGTCCCGTTCCAACATATCAGTGAGACGACGGCGAGTCCTTTTCTACTAGTATTTCCGAACGGACGTGTAGGCCGGGGCGCCTCTTCGTGAACCGTGGCAAACTGGCAACCGTCCACCGACTCTTCGCCTTTCCCTCTCGATTTGGAACTGCTGTCGCACGCTCTTCCTCTCCCTCCTCCATTTTCCTTCAGCCCTTCACCCTTCCTTCTGCCATTGTTCGATCGTCTTCTCCATGGAGGGAACAGGCCGGAAACGACCCCGTTATTCTTGCCCCGATCTGAAAGATGACGTGGTGGAGGAACTCATTGATCGGTGCGACATCATCACCTCGGCTAGCATGGCAGGTTCGTTCAAGACCATTCTCGACTCAAC
This sequence comes from Triticum aestivum, assembly GCF_018294505.1. Classification (NCBI taxonomy): domain Eukaryota; kingdom Viridiplantae; phylum Streptophyta; class Magnoliopsida; order Poales; family Poaceae; genus Triticum; species Triticum aestivum. Next base: position 36,675,181 of record NC_057804.1, on the reverse strand, counting down.
TAATAACATCATTACAAGGAACCCAAGAGTCAAGGAGCGGTTTGATCTCCCCTATCTTCTTTGCCGTGACCCTGATGACTGGCGCGGGGACGACGGAGGCCTCGCCTTGTGCAAGTTGATGCCGCTTGATAATGATACGTATGATGTTAAGATGCCATCGCTTGAGGGTAAGGCTTGGGCAGGCGCAAATGGAGATTGGGTTGTTTACATTGGGTCCAACTGCGAGTGGGAACTTGTGAATGTGTACACTCGTGACCGGGTTCCACTTCCAAAAATCTCAGCAGACTGCCCAGAGGTTGAGCACACCGGTATTGTACGCACATTCAAATACGATCATGGTGACTGTCTTCTACGGAAGATAGCAATTTGTTGAGTTCCCAACCGCTCTTGGAATTACAAGAACTATGAAGTTGTTGCTATCTTCGACAAGCTTGTTGCCGTCCTTCGTGGTTCGACTGGATGGATATTGCTCAAAAATCAGTTTCTGTACACGGATGAGTACTGTGATGCAATTCAATACGAGGGCCTTGTGTTTGCTTCCACCACTCATGGCACTGTTTTTGCATGGGATCCTCGTAGTTTCGGTACGTTTGTCTTCCACCGTAATTATAATTGTTTCATCCACATGCATGCGGGTTAGCAAGTTTCCCTTTACTAATTAACCTTCTTCTTGTGTTTCCAAGGTCCTGTGAACATTCCACCACCTATACTTGAAAAATTTTATAACCAAGGGGGAGATGACGATGGTGATGATCACGAGCATGAGGACGAGCAGCGCCCATATACTCTGTGGCGCCTGGCAACTAATTCCGATGGATCACCTCTTCTTGTGTGTATACAGCCCACTGATGATGTTACTACTAAGGAAGCAGGTGTAGTCTCCCATGGTCGCACTCTCCGGACCTATTCCAACACCCGTTGCATGGTATTCGGGATGGATACTAGTGTGCTAGCGCCAACACCTTCTCCCTGGTACAGAATTGATAGTCTTGGAGAAAACTCGCTCTTCCTTGGACAAAACTATCCAATGATGGTGAAAGGCGATCCAACTGCTGTTGACACAACGTTACTACCATTTATGAGAAGCAACTGTGTCTATACCTCGGACATTTGGGTGGTTCCCTACCCTGGTACTGATATAGTAGGCCGCTTCAGCCTGGATGATCAGTCCTGCGTTGGTCTCGAGATCGACAATGGATGGCCCGTCCCAGAGAATCACTTGTGGTTCAAAGCAAGCGTTTCCAAGGCCGAGGAATGGTTGAGTTGAAGTTCATTTCATTGCTTGTTATTTGTTGTGTGATGAAAACTTTAGTATTTATAATGTATCCTCGTTGTCGATGTGGGTTGATGACCTGTTGTATGTAATAAAATGATATGCCTGTGATAAACTTACTAAATTTATGAATGGCTTTCGAGTCGCTTCTCTGAGTGAGTGGTGCGATGAGGCAAAAAAATATTTTCCGAATACATAATTGTACGTGCATTGCAACAGGTTATCGGATGAGGCCAATCAACAATAGTAGTACACTATTTGTACTAGCTTCACATGCTTCGCGCGTCGGGCGGGTGTTTTACTGTAGCCATATGTTAATGTGTTCGCTGTACGTAACCAGCACCTCGAATCCTCGATACTACTAGTAGTACTATATAAGTAGTAGGAGTAGTAGGGTGGCATGGGCCAGAACAAGCATTCACGTCTAGGAGTATGGTACACGCCACCACCACGACATCCATCTGACACCATATTTCTTGGAGTCCGTGCTAGAGCAATCTCTTCAACCTCGTCATTTCTCTAACTTCAGCCATCGCGCGGCGGGCGAGGTGGGGGTTTGCCGATAGTCGGTTTCCTCAACTGCGGTCCCACTTGTAAGGCCAACTCCAACGCACGACCCCAAACGGACCTCCGTTTTGCACGAACTCCAACGATAATTTTGACTAGAAAAGCAAGACCAAAGAAAACAAGAACCACAAGAATACATTTTACTAGAAGATATCCAACTTCCATAACTGCTCCTGTAAGTTGGATTAGTGCCTTCTCGATGCATTCATTGTTGATCTGCGGAGGCTCGATCTTGCGTGCTTCTTTCTTCTTCGAGTGTAAAGAAGTAGACGTTGCTTCCTCGCATCTAGTCTCATGTCTAGCCTCTATTCTAGTAGGAGTATCAACAAGTGCACTAGTCTCATCTCTAGCCTCTATGCTAGCTAAAAGTGCTAGAACATCTACTAAATTGCGCTCTATCAATATATCGATGTACTCTTCTTCCCAATACCAAAACTTGCATCCATTCTAGTACACAATAAATTTTTTAAGTTAGCACAACTAGTCTAATCCGAGAGCACAACCGAAGATTTGGTCGGGTTCTTCCTCCTTTTGCCGACACGTGGGACATCCAGCATCCAGGTCGTGTCATGCAAGAAAATAGAGTGGTAGTTGAAGCCACGTGATGTGCATCTTGGGTTAAACTGTAAATAGAATCTTACTACTCTTGAGTAACTCCAAAAGCGGCCACAGAAGATCTTTATTGGATTTGTTTTTCATCACCAGCATGTCGAGGTGAAAGATGTGCAGGTTCAGTGGGTCCTCTTGCGTTTTCACTGACATGTGGGACCGCATGTGAGCAAATAGACGATGGGCTCCGCACGTCCGCTGGCTGGCTGAGAAGAGAGATAGAGGAGGGCTGAGCACGGACTCCAGGAAATTTGTTCTACGTACCTCGATATAGGCTCGATATAGTGGGGTGGCATGGGCCATAACTAGCATTCACGTCTAGCAGTACGGCACACGCCACCCACACGAGTCCCATCCGACACCAATTTTCTTGGAGTCCGTGCTACAGCCATCTCTTCTCCCTCTTGTTTTCTCAGCCATCGCGCGGTGGGCGGGGTGGGGGTTTGCCGATAGTCGGTTTGCTCAACTGCGGTCCCACTTGTAAGTGAAAATGCAACACCGCACGCATTCCCCTTGAGCGGCGTGCCGGACCAACCGTGTGGGGGTGCGACGCGAACACGGCAGGCTTTTCCTTTTGAACTCGTAACTTGGTAAAATTTGGTTCTGCTCCATGGCGCGACCGATAGATAGAAAATAACGATTTTGCCTAGAGTAATGAGAAGTTTGGTTCTGGCGCCGTTCATGCATGGAGTACGTACGAAAATTATGAAGTTGATGCGAAAGGTAAGATAATTACTAGTAGTACCATATACTACTACATGGATTTGACGGAAAGATAAAAATACATACGGATCCATCAACGACATCCTCACGCCCTAGTGCGCCGGGTCACCAACCGACGTGTGAGGAGCAGCGGCGTTGGCGGCGAGCTCAACGTGCTTCTGAACAATGCGTCCAAGGTTGCCCTGCGGTCCAAGAAGGCCAGCGTCCTATCGTCCTCCTCTTGCATGTAGTAGTCCTTGTGGACGATTTGCGCGTAGACGTGGGTGATTATGTCGATGGTGTCTTGCTGCGCCAGGTGCTGCGCGCGAGCGCGACCTCGAGGTGGACATTCTCCGGCGACGGGGCAGTCGCAGGGCCACCAGTGCGTCGAAGAGGTTGTCACCATAGTGGCCGTTGAGGGTGGCGGGCATCGCAGAGCCTGGGCGCGTCGGCTGGAGGCGTACGTCAAAGTCGTCCGCGAGCTTCTTGACGATGGTGAACTTGTCGAGGAAACCAACGAGGACCTCTCGAACAAGGATACAAAGCTGTCGTCCAAGCGGCCTCTCGCCCTGGCGGCCTCAAGCAATACCTGGAGACTTTCCTCGGTGTCGGGCCGCAGGCCGGCGTCTTGGACCATCTGGCACAGCCGGCTGATGCTCACGCTCATCGCCTCCATGGGTCTAGCTTAGCTTCTAGTCAACTGATCTTGCGATTCGAGTGATCACTCTTGCCCTTGGTTAGCGTGCGTAGGTGCGTAGGATTTCGTACTACTCCTCGGCCCTCTACTGCACCTGCGTTTGGCTGTATGATAGGTGGGCCAGCCACCCCTTGGGCCCACGTGTCATTCACCCAAAGGCAGTTGCAGTAAGTCAATGAAGCTGCGTCCCCCTCCGTGCCGGTGCAGTATAGTCATCTCACTGGACCTCTAGTTGGGGCCAAACGAGAGAAGTTTGATGTTTACTGGTTTATTGGTCCCCTTTGCATTTTGCGCCAAGTTTTGACCTTTGATTTAACTAATAAAATGTTAATGCATGTAAACAAAAATGTTGTGTAAGTCACCTTACGAAAACCAAATAATCCCAAAACACTTAGGCACGGTGCATTAAATCCCTCCTCGTTTCTTATTTCGTGACATATCAACCAATGAGAGATGTGGGCCGTGCATGCTTTCAATGACTTGAGACTACCAAACATGACATGCAGTGTTTAGTTCATTGCATGTAATCCTATTAGTTAGCAAAAAGACATTAAGTTCTCTCGCCGATAGGAATAAAACAATACACCATGTATTTATTTACAGAGGGAGTAGTACATTTTTTGTGACATGCATTACTAGATATTGCTAGTCAAATACTAAAATCTAGATGGACGTGGTAGTACTCCTAAATCCAGACGGTGGTGCTACTAGTACTAGTAGTAGTACTACCAATGTAGTAGGAGTACTAGCACTGTACTACCCGTTGGTCAAATTATTACGTGCTGCTCCTCACAGTGAAGTGACAAGACCCTGCGCCGGAGATGACACCTGAGTATAGGCGCCGTGTTCGGCATACCATAGTCAGCCTCACCGTCTGCAGTCACTATCATCATGGCTGTAGAGCTAGCCTGCTTACAACTAGCCCTGTTCGACATAATTTCCCGTGCGTAGATGCCCGTGCATTGCACGGAACACCAAGATTGGGGGTGGACGGCGCCGGCAGCGGCCATCGCGCCAGATTTTTCCACGGCCTTCTAGATGTGGTGGGGAGGAGATAAGGCTGATTGTGAGAGACAAGGAGTTGTTTGTAAATAGGGAACAAGTGCGGGCATCTTTTTGCAAAAATGGAGAAGTTTGGTTTGTATGCGTCAGATCTAGATCCGACGGCTATTGGTGAAAGATGGGAGGCACAACATCATCACCAACTCAGGACCTGTTTGATTCGCAGGATTTTGAAAACGCAGGAATAGGACACGGCAATATTACAAGTTTCAAACTGATATTACAAATGTTAGGAGTAATGCTGCACCTACGAAGAGGGAATTACTAGGAAGTTTACGTAAGAACTTTCGTTACTTTAGGTGGATGCAGCATTATCGTACAAACTAAAATCCACCGCCCTGACAAGTCACTAATGGGCAAATAAGTTTTCGAGTCTCTGGCCACTTGATGTTTCAAAAACAAATTCAGCTTCTGCGGAGACTTTGTCATTTAGGCTTAGACGCTTGCGGTGATCAGCACGCCATTCATTGTTGCGCCAGAGAACGCCAAACCTCATTACCTTGAGCACACTTGCCTCCAGAACAAAGAACCTGGCCAATTTAATCTCAGATGTGCTGCCTCGGTAGTCGATCAAATCAATTTCTGTAAGATGGAGATCAAGGCATTCGATGAGATTGTTATAGTGCAACACATTTTTCACTTTCGGGTCTTTTTTTATCTGCAAAAGAAGAGAACATATTAGAGCAGCTGGCTGTATAAGATTGCCGTGTCATCAAGAGGTACCAATATCATTCGCTCATACGATAGGGTTGGCTGGCTAGTGATATTTTTCTCTCTCTCTCTCTCTCTCTCTCTCTCTCTCTTTCTGTTTCCTCTCATTTAACTAGGAGCACGTGAAGAGCTTGGGCATTTGTTGCCTTCCACTATGTGGCCGATGCCATATTTCGCAAAAGTATGCCACATAATACGCATCGATGTCAAATCAAAAGATTTTGGCACCGCTCTCGCGATGTGAGAGAGTTGGCACCGCTGTGCACACAGACCCACATGTATAAACAAATCAATCAAACCAACTACACCAGCCTCTCACTCTCCCAAACAAGTGTTTTTTATTGCCTCAGTCCTCTCTCTCTCCCACGCAGTGTTTTTTCATTGCGTGAGTTAATTTGGCACCGGAGGAAAGTAGGTGATCCAGATTGGGGCACCAGGTGAGCAATGGAGGGGCATCGATGCCAAATGCATCACAAGTGAATTTGGCACGTGTTTTGGCCTACATAGCCCACTTTTGTACTCCCTCCGTCCCAAAATTCTTGTCTTAAATTTGTCTAAATACGGATGTATCTAGTTACATTTTAGTGTTAGATACATCCGTATCTAAACAAATGTAAGACAAGAATTTTGGGACGGAGGGAATACTACCTCGTATTTAGTATAAAATTTTGACCATAGATTTACCTAAGAAAATGCCAATGCATGTCACTAAAAATTACACCATTTGAAATTATGTTCAAATACGAATCCAACGATATAGTTCTTAGTGACATGCATTAACATTTTGTCAGTTAAATCTATGGTCAAATTTTGATACTACAAAATTGGAAGAGTAAACCAGGACGGAGGTAGTACTTGCTCTTAGGGTAACCATAGAGTTACTGGAGTAGTCTAAGTTACTTTCCACTATGACTAGCCTAGGCTACTATAGTAGTACAGCATAAAAACGATGCAGGTGATCACGTGAGAAAAAAATACTAAAAACATTTCTTTCGGTGCAGTGCGTAGATGCAGTTTTGAACACTACACTTGTCATCGTAATTTGGGAAAATTACGAAAAAATTGAGCTACGTTGTGATTACCGTTTACTAATAGGAAATAAGTTTCACCTCGATGAGTAGCTTCTCCGTGCACGGAAAGCATGTAAGGAATCCAACAACTTGATCTAGATTGGGGCCGATAGATTTTAGTGCCAAGATCTTCACTGTGCGCATGGACTGGGTCAAGCTTGTGGGAATCATTTTCTGGAAGACGGTCGTAAATACATCAAGAAGAAATTTAAAAATGTGAATTTCAAGAAGACGGAGAAGAAGATGAGTGTTGTACCTGAACGATTACGGATCCAATAAAGAGTTCGGAGAATTTGGCAGACGAGTACACCAATGCTGTCAATTTCGGCACGTTAATGACCCTGATTTTTTTTGGAACTTCTAGATCCGATACAAGCAATCTCTCAAGGGAAGGCGCATTCTCAATGACCATAACATGGAACGGCTGGAGTGATCTCTTCCCAATTGATGTCTTGTTGCGGGGCCAGCAAGACACATAAATCCATCGGAGATTCGTCGAGGCGATGTGGAGGCTAATGCACCCGTGGATCTGCTCAAGACGAAGGTACTCGAGCGTAGTACAGCTGCGGAGCAGGTGCTCCATAGCCTTCTTCGAGATGACAATGTTGAAGAGGTCGAGCTGCTTGAGTTGAGGGAGAAGAAGGGCAGGCGCGACATTAATCTGAGGAGGATACCAGGAGCTGAAGCTGGCGCGGCACAGCGTTGGCGTGAGGCGGAGCACGGATGGTGCAAGAGAGCGACATCGTCCAGCTTCAAAGCTGAGCTCCTCGAGCTGATCTAGGGCGGGGGATAAGAACCACTCGTCAAACTTGGGTTGGACCTTGCAGTTGGTACTGAACATGTGGATGTCAAGGCGTCTGGCTGGCCCACGGTGCGATGAAAGGATCTTGGAGACTGCAGCCATGCGTTTGCAATCCCCTTTGCAGAGGCAGCTTCGACATCGAGGTTGAGGGGGACACGATGCTAGAGGAGGCGCCACCGCCAGGAGAGCAGGGCGGTCCGCACGGCAGATTTGGTGGGGAGGATGCCAATGATGATGAGCAACATGTCATCGGGGAGGCTGCTGATGAAGTCTAGGCTCACTGGATGCGGTTTTGGCTCGAGCCGCCTCCACTTGTTGGCTGCCTCGCCGTCCATCTCAATCGGGGGCGACGCCGGTGTACACGTGTGCTGGTGTGTGTTGTGTGCTGGGTGTGCGCAAGTGCGTCCTTCTATGCATGCCGCCGCGCAGTGGTGAATTGTGCGCAAGTGCGTCCTTCACGCGCAAGAAGTGTGTCCTCAATGCGCCCTCAATTTACTAGCGTGTGGGGTGCTACCCCGAGTGGTTTCAACTTTGTTTACTTCACCGCGTGTCAGATGGCCTCTAGTTTACTTATTTTCACCCACTGCCACATGGGCCAGCACACGAAGATACAGAGCACGAGCTGACAAGGCAGTATGAGGACTGGTTAACTGGTCAACTAAACAATATACGGAGCTATACGCTGACACAGTGAGCATATAATCTGTCGGTATAGAGAGTTTGAGTGAGAGGGGAGGCCCGTGAGAGATAGCAGAGAGAGAGAAAGAGCTACTCCCTCTGTTCGATAATGTAGTTCCAACATTTTCTTAAGTCAAACTTTTGAAACTTTGACCAAGTTTATAAAGAAATTACTTATATCTACAATACCAAAGATAAATGATAGTATGAAGTAAGTACATGTTGTGATGAATCTAATGATTGTTCCAGATGTAAATGTTTTTCTCCACATATACCTGGTCAAACTTTTCTGAGGTTTGACTTTTCAAAACATCCATATGCTTATGGACGTGATAGAGTCCCTAACTAGAGAGAAAGAGAGAGAGATAGATAGAAAGAGTGAGTGAAAAAAGTGTGTGTGTGTGTGTGTGTGTGAAAGAGACATGGACAACACATGACAAAAGTAGAGAAAAAGCATGCGTGTCTTATGCAAACATATCATACATGCATCTTTGACAATGGAGGCAAGGTGAGGAGATAGTGTGTGGTTGTTTGGACCCGAGAGAGCAAGACCCCTAGCACGTGGCCAAGAGGGGTCTAACAAACAAGGGAGAGAGATCGAGAGAGACGTATGGAGAAAATGCAGACATGGGGAGGAGAGAGTGTATGTTTTTCATAGAGAGATCCCCCTGGAGATCGTGATGGGACTACATGGGTGGGAGATTGAGTGACAAGGTGTGTGCGCGATAGAAGATGCCCCGAGAGATATCAAGATAGACATATGGATGGAAGGAGACAATACGTGTGTTCCTGATGGCTAGTAAGAGATAATCATACTTAGGAGGGGGGGGAGTGCTTGCGCCTATGATGGAGTGAGGGATTATGGTACTTAGGGGGGTGCGTGTCACATGGAGAGAGAACAAGGGCAGAGAGTGTTGGATGGGTCTATATGTATAGCGCAAGCGAGACATGTGTATGTGTGAACCAGGGAGATATAAGGTCAGTTTGGCTTGCATCCTGAGCATCTTTTTCCTAGCCTGGGGTTGTGGCTGGATTTCATGCATGCTTGTTTGGTTGCTACCCTGTGAAAAAGAAAGCCTGCCTGGCCTGGATTCCCTTGCACTTCAATTAGCCTGCCTGGACTCCAGACACTTCAAGTAGCCTGGCCCAGGCGACAGTCAATCGAACGCCTGGCCGTGCCTGGTCATGCGGCCACGAGGCTAACAACAACCTGGATGGATATTAGCATTAAATAATTGCTACATGGATTGATTGATGGGACGTTGATGCTTTGCCTGGCCCAGGCACGAACCAAATGCTTCAGCACACACAAGCCTGGCCAGGAAGAAATATTTTACATCTCACGTCCACACCAGGCAGTACTGGCCATCAAGGCATGAGGGTCAGGTCACGAACCAAACTGACCAATAAAGTTTGAGAGAGATTGAGGAGCCCCGATAAGGCTGAGTGGTGCGTCAAATAGCTGAGAGGGGGAAAGAGATATTCCATCCGCTCGATAATGCAGTGCATGTAAATTTTTTAGAAGTCAAACTTTGGAAACTTTGATCAGGTTTACGCAAATGTTATTTATATCTACAATACCAAAGATACATCATACAAAACTACATCTCATGATGAATCTAATGGTATATGTTTGCCGTTCTAGATGTAATTTTTTCTCCATGTACATGGTCAAACTCTGTGACGTTTGACTTTTCAATAAATCTATATGCTATGGACTGAGGAGAGTGCCTAAGTCGAGACAGATCAAGTGCGTGTGAAGGAGAATGAGTAAGTGTGCAAAAAGAGTATGTGTGTGAAAGAGAAAGTGACAACAAACGATAAATTAGAGAGAGAGTGTGTGTTTTCGTTTCTTATGCGAACATATCACGCATGCATCTCCGAGATAGAAAAGCGAGGCAAGGAGATACATGAAGATAGCTAGTGTGTGATTGTTTGCAACGGAGAGAGACACCCCTGTAGCACATGTCCAATAGAGGTCTGACCAACAAGGAACAAAGGTCGAGAGGGAGGGGAAGAGCTCCGAGACAACAGAGTGGTGCGTGAGAGAGTTATGGGCAACTAGCAAAGGAATTTGTGTGCGTACGATGAGTGCACCCAAGATATCTAGCTTGGACTAGCTAGAGTATCATACATAGTGTGCGAGAGAGACCTATAGATGGCGTATATGTGCATGCGAACTAGAAAGACCACCCCCCCCACACACACACAAAGAGAGAGAGAGAGATGGAGAGAAAGGGAGAGGGACCAACAAGGTTTTTGTGTCGGATGCGTGCGACAGAATTGAAGATTGTTAGAGAGAGAGAGAGAGAGAGAGAGAGAACATGAGTCCAGGAGAGGGGGAGGTCGTGTTTTATGCCTCAAAGACTGATATAAACCATGTTTCGATATAAACTTGCATTCAAATATTTAAATTGGAGAACATGTTGTCTGCAATCCACACATGAACGGATATATGCGTATATAAAAAAATTTCATTAATTTGACTTTCAACATGTTCATGGAGTACTATAATACTGTACAACATGCTACTCAATTGAGGTGTTCAATTTTGGATTTAGTTCACTATTTTGACCTAGTGAACAAGCTATTTCATTGAATCGAGATATTTCATTTTGGGTTTGATTCGCGTTTTTGAGTGGGTCAACTCTTTGTCATATAGTAAATCCCTAGCAACGAGCATGTAAAAACACATTACCCCCGAGCATCATCTCTCCATCTAAAAAAGAAGTGGCAAGCTAATATTTCAAAATTTGATTCGAATTGACTTGGTAAGGTAGACGTGGATGCTCGTTCTCCCAAATTTGAACAAACCGTGAAGCATCCTCTGCTCGGTGGAATTCGCCCAAGCAAATAAATGGGAGACGTGAAATTACCGTCCTATGTGGGACACGCATCAGTTGGCCCGTTGTACATCGAGGGTAGGTTCATAACTTCATCCAAGCGCGCCTTCTCCTCGGCCGAAATGACATGTGCCGAATAATTCATAAGCCATGGTCGGCAAAACACTCTCTCCTCGCCCGAAATCGCTCGCGCCCACTATTTCAAAACACGCTCTCCTCGCCCGAAATCGCTCACACCCACTATAGTTCAAAACACGCCCTCCTCGCCCAAAATCGCTCCCGCCCACTATTTGGGGAGAAGCAAAGTTACTCTACTATCCCCGACCCTCAGTACACAGACCCAAGCCAAGAAAACTAAAGGCAGGGGTAGAACTGTAACTCCCCCTCACATTTCAGACAAATGCGTCCGTAAGACATGGTTCCGCTCCCCTCCCAATTCCCCCCCTCCCCGCCCCCCATTCATACCTCGTGGGCGCCAAATCACCTTCTCCCCGGGAAGCTCCCTTCTCCCGAGCCGCGAAACCTCAACCCCTCCTCCATGGCGCCCCCCACCGCACCAATTTCATAGCCGCCCTCCTCCCTAATACCGGAGAGGCTGTCCATTTGCCATCGTGCACTGGGCCATGTGCCTCTTACTCCGTGCTGCTGGCGCTGCCTCAACGACGGCCGCGTGAACCATACCGGAGTCGATTCACCCCCGCCGTTGTTCACGGCGTCGGAGCAGCTCCAACTTCGGATCCGTCCGTAGTCCCGGCGCTACTTCCCCGTAGCCGTCGACCGTCACGACATCGCTGTTTCCTAGCCGCCAGTCGCCACCGCAACCGCGCCGGCCTCACCGACTCGACAGCTGGACCTGCCTACTACACCATGTCGCCCGATAGGTCGCACCCTCATCTCAATTCACTTTATTCAGGCATCAGTTGTCTAAATTTTTATTCTGGGCCAATCGATTCCCTATGGGAAGCAGCACCCCTCGAGGCGGCGAAGCTCCTAGGCTGTCGGTTGGCTGGTGTCTAACGTAAGGGTGCGGGGCCACAAGTTCGCCGCGGAAGCAGCGCTTAGATGGCTATCTTTTAGAGTTGCGTGGGTTGAAGGTACTGCCGCCGCCGGATCCGGATGACGGGGAGTCTTTGTGGATTGGCTCGGGGGCGGCGCAACCACGGCAGTACGGTGGGGCAGGGAGCGGGTTTTGGGCGGGGCCACGGACGGCGGAGGCAGGCTGCTCTGCCATTGGTCGCTGGCTCTTCGGGGAAAATTCCGAACAGTGTCAGCCGGGAGGCACAAGACAGCCATCAAGCCATCCGGCGTAGATCAGACAGTACCAAAATGAAATAAAATCGTGTGGCCCCAATTTAGCCTTCAGTCAACAGACGTGTGACCACTCTTGTACCTTGCTGTTGATCTCTTAGTGTATTTCTTCAGATCAAAGAGATATGTCGTTCTTAACATTATGTGTTATCTGCATCTTTAGACACACCATCTTCTGACTCACCGTAGCTGCTCCAACAAGGGAATCATACACCAGAAGGGAGCTATAGTCCCCACTCAACAGTTCCCTACATTGAATGCATGTGCCCGACATGGACAACCACAACAACTGCAGGGCCATCGACAAGTCAGCACATGATGCTCACTCCTATGGATGGCAGCCAGATAGGTTGTACCCTCATCTTACTTGTGTGCAACATTTATGGCTTTGTTATTGATCTAAGCATGGAAAATAGATCATCACATTTCACTGTATATTCATGCTGATCTCTTACGGGTCTTGTTCAGGAGTTAACGTTGTTCCATAGTTCAGCTAAGATACTTGTTCTTTAGGTAATGCTGTTCCATAGTTATCATCCATCAGCCAATGCTATCCCACAGGCTGGTGATTATAGTATTATACCACTTCTAGTATTACCTATGTTGTTCTTTAATACTTTTGTGTGCCATCTAGTTAATCTCGAGTACAAACGATACATATTCTGTAGCTTTCATCTGTGTTCTCCCTTTAGTTTATGAGACCTGCTGCTGCTAGTTAACCCCAGTCCTACTATTTATGTCGTCTCCTACATGCACTCATTACATAAATCTAACTACTAGTTGTCTTGCATGCATGTCAGATATAATTGCACACACTCATATATCCACAAGAACCTCACGGAGCAATGTAAAGGCCAATAAACTTGATGTCAATGATACCCAATATGATGGAACATGTAAAGGAAGTTCTTCAGAAGACTTGCAGAAAGATGATGGATCCTCTTCACCCCACAAGGTCCTTGCTCTAACTTGGCCTGTGATATGGGTACAACATGCATATAATGTCCTGGAGTGTATCTACTCTGTTGCAATGCCATGTGCTTAGCATGCTGATCATGCATGTAAATATGTCATGCCTTCCTGTTTTTCAGTACCTATTCCATTCATGTAACATGTTTTCAAATTCAAGTACTGTCATTCTACTCTATCACAATGCCATCTGCTTAATTTGGACATCATGCTTCTGAATATCTTATACATTGTTATTCATCAGTATGTACTTCATCTGTCTACCATACCATTTTTTTACATTGAAGTGTTGTTCTAGTGCTTTGTTGCAATGCCATATTAGTTTCCCAATCATACACATTTATGTTGCCTTAGTTATTTCTGTATGTATTCCGCTAGCATACAGTTTTACATTCCGGATTACATGTTGCCGAAATGGACAAAAAAGGATGTATCTAGAACTCCCATTCATTTTTTTCGGATGGAGGGAATACATGTCAATATGTCATGCCTTTCTATTCTTCAGTACCTATTCCATCTCTCTGCTATAGCATGTTTTATAATTAAAGCACCATTCTTCTATACAAGGCATGCAAGGGGAAGACGGCTATGTTAGAATCTGAAGGGTTACAAACAAGGCCTTTGCAAAAGATCCAAACGCCAGGAGATAATAAACCAACTCCAGTTTTTATAGATACTGCTCCGGCACAGAGAAACCCAACTCCTACTGATAATAAGCAGATTCCAGTGGCCAAAGAACTAGTCCGCTCCAGTCCAGCAAAAATATGTCAACTCCATTCTAAGAAGCGTGTGCGTATCCTTGCATCATGAAATTTTATAGAATGCTGATCATATTTTCTACATGTTTCTTACCCATCTCTCTTTTAGAAAATAAGCTTAACAGATAGAAGAATTTCTGCACTGGTATCGTATGTGAGGAAAGACTCTTGCAGGAATTCTCTATGCTCCAATGTAGATGTAAGTACCTGTTGTATATCACTACATTTTTACATCAGCATGTATTTTGTTAATCGGCGTGAATCCAACCTTTACCTGATCTAAATTTAGTTGTAGCAAAATGTATGATTAAAGGCCACAATGTTGATTTTTGTAAGGAAAACTGCCTGGTAGTTTTGCATCCTGAGTTGCATGAGTGTACTATCTCATATCAGTGGGTTTGAATACTTTGGTTCTGCAGTGGGTTTTTAGTGTTTTTTAGTGTGTTGTCCTGTCGTATCCCTAGCTCTTACACCATACTCCCACCGTCCGGATTACATGTTGCCGAAATGGATAAAAAATGATGTATCTAGAACTGAAATACGCCTAGACCCATCCATTTATTTCCGGATGGAGGGAATACATGTCAATATGCCATGCCTTTCTATTCTTCAGTACCTATTCCATCTCTGCTGTAGCATGTTTTATAACTGAATCACCATTCTTTTATATAAGGCATGCAAGGGGAAGACGGCTATGTTAGAATCTGAAGGGTTACAAACCAGGTCTTTGCAAAAGATCCAAATGCCAGGAGATAATAAACCAACTCCATTTTTCATAGATACTGCTCCAGCACAGAAAAACCCAACTCCCACTGATAATAAGCAGATTCCAGTGGCCAAAGAACTAGTCTGCTCCAGTCCAGCAAAAGAATGTCAACTCCATTTTAAGAAGCGTGTGCATATCCTTGCATCATGAAATTTTATAGCATTCTGATCATATTTTCTACATGTTTCTTACCCATCTCTCTTTTAGAAAATAAGGTTAAACGATAGAAGACTTCCTCCATTGGGATCATATTCGAGGAAAATATCTTGCGGGAATTCTCTGTGCTCCAATGCTGATGTAAGTACCTGTTGTATATCACTATATTTTTACATCAGCATGTATTTTGTTAATCGGCGTGAATCTAACCTTTATCTGATCTAAAATTAGTTGTAGCAAAATGCTAAGGGCGCCAATGTTGAGTTTTGTAAGGAAAACTGCCTGGTACTTTTGCATACTGAGCTGCATGAGTGTACTATCTCATATCACGCACATTACTGAATTGTAGTGCTTCTCTGGTTGCCCATTCATTCATTGTGTCAATGTTGCTTTCGTATTACCTTACCTGGCTGATGATAGCTGTTCCATATTGTGTTAATTTGGTGTAGGCTAGTTGCCCAAACGTTTGTTCTGTCAATGTTGCTTTCCTATTATCTGACTTGGCCAATGATAGCAATGCTAGTGTGTTAGTTTTGTGCAGCTTGCTGAAGATAAGAAGACAAACTCTGAAAACAGAAAGGCAACCCCATTGTTTCTTTCCAGTAAATCTAGGCCAGGTAATATGGCAATAACTCATGATTAATCTAATTGGTTCTCGTCCTAATTTATGTTATGATGCAACGGTTGAGACACTCTCCACTATCAATAATACAAGCCCGCCAAAATCGCCATCTGAATCTAATCAGTATCCTCTGTCTCGAATGCAACGGAATAAATGTATGTTTGCAAACCAATTAATGGCTGAAGCAATGATGGAAATGGTGGATGAATCAGAGGTGCAGAGTCGTGCGACACAACAACTGATCATTGTTTTCAGAGACAGTGTAGCAAAGTAGCAAGAACTTGCCCACATGCTTATGGGCGTCATCTGTGCTAAGGTTGCAGATTGTGACGTTGTAGATGGTTAGGTTCTGCTCATTTATTTGCACTCGCATCAATCTTTGATTGCCCAGTGGATGTAATTTCCTGTAATATATGCTGGATGTGCAACATTATTCCCTGTATGCCGTACCTTTGCTTGATCGGTTTTGGTCCTGTGCATAATTTCTCGTCGTAATGGGCTCAAATTATCTAATTTGGCCTAAAGACATGTAGGAACTTTAGTGGGCCCATTAAGTTAATGGGCCGTTACTAGGCCGAAAGTTAATGGTCGGCCCTCTTACCTCTCGTGTTGTTAACAGGTCGTTACTAAGTTTGGGCTACATATGGCCCAACTATACTGTAGGCCTTTAGCAGGCCGAAAGAGACAGCGGGCTTGTACTGGACCATGAAGAGCATGGGCTGCTAAGAGGCTGAAAGTCAGGTCGTATTGTAAATGGCCCAACTATGTTGTGGGCCTTTAGTAGGCTGAAAGAGAAACCGGGCTGGTATTGGACCATGAAGGGCATGGGCCGTTAAAAGGCCAAAAATAAGGTCCGAGTACAAATGGCCCAACTCATTTATGGTCCGTTAACAGGCCGAAAGGCACACAAGGTCGGGAATTGGCCCAACACTTAAATGGGTCGCTAAAAGGCCAAAACTCAGGTCCGACTACAAATGGCCCAACTGATTTATGGGCCGTCAACAGGCTGAAAGTGACACCGGGCCTGAAATTGGCCCAACACTTAAATGGGTCGCTAAAAGGCCGAAACTCGGGTCCGACTACAAATGGCCCATTAGATTTATGGGCCGTCAACAGGCTGAAAGACACACTGGGCTGGAAATTAGCCCAACATTTAAATGGGTCGCTAAAAGGCCGAAAGATGTACATCCTGAAAATTGGCCCATCCATTGAATGGGCCGTTAACAGGCCGAAATCTCACCGGGCCAATATTGAGCCCAAATATATAGTAGGCTGTTAATGGGCTCAAACTTATGATGGGCTGCAATGGTGTCAAATCTTTAACGGTATGTTAACGGGCCAAATTGGCACATCTCGTATGGGCCGTGGGCTTAAATGGACCTGTCACAAGTAGGCCTTGTATGGGCCGGCCTGCTAATTTTTATTGGGCCGACCTTTTTCACCGGAATGGGCCACTGTCGGACCGTGCCACATGTTGACCTATCATAGGTGCCTCCTGCCCAATAAGTGGATGACAACTATCCCAACAATGAGGCAACACATGTTTCCCACGACCAATGATAATTTTACACGTGGAAAATCCCCATTGGTCCGGGCTGTTAACGGGTTATCGGATCCAAAACCGGACCCGGTAGCTTAACGGCGTTCCGTTTTGGTGGATGCCACGTGTCGGTCGCCCTTGACGAAAGCACTTCTGTGACGTGCGATTTATCGTCATGGAAGTGGACATTTCCGTGATGATAATTTTGGTAATGTCATGGAACACTTCTACGACAGCACATGTATGATTATCTTGATTCTGTCATAAAATCGTCATGGATGTACATGCATGACAAAAAATGCGACCTACTGTGACAAACACGTATCATCACGGAAGCGTATTTTTTTGTAGTGATTGTTGCCATCGAGGATAAAAAGATGGGGTTTATATCATATTGCATGAGTTTATCCCTCTACATCATGTCATCTTTCTTAATGTGTTACTCTGTTCTTCATGAACTTAATACTCTAGATGCAGGCAGAGGTCGGTAGATGTGTGGAGTAATAGTAGTAGATGCAGAATCGTTTCGATCTACTTGTTCCGGACGTGATGCCTATATACATGATCATGCCTAGATATTCTCATAACTATGCACTTTTCTATCAATTGCTCGACAGTAATTTGTTCACCCACCATAATACTTATGCTATCTTGAGAGAAGTCACTAGTGAAACCTATGGCCCCTGGGTCCATCTTTTATCATATAAGTTTCCCATCTACTTTTATTTGCATCCTTTACTTTCCAATCTATATCATAAAAATACCAAAAAGATTTATCTTATCTTATTATCTCTATCAGATCTCACTTTCGCAAGTTACCGTGAAGGGATTGACAACCCCTTTATCGCGTTGGTTGCAAGGTTCTTGTTTGTTTGTGTAGGTGCATGGGACTTTTGAAGAGCCTCCTACTGGATTGATATCTTGGTTCTCAAAAACTGAGGGAAATACTTACGCTACTTTGCTGCATCACCCTTTCCTCTTCAAGGGAAAACCAACACAGTGCTCAAGAGGTAGCAAGAAGGATTCTAGCGGCGTTGCCGGGGAGGTGTTCGCTCAAGTCAAGACATACCAAGTACCCATCACAAACTCATCTCCCTCGCATTACATTATTTGCCATTTGCCTCTCGTTTTCCTCTCCCCCACTTCACCCTTGCCGTTTTATTCGCCCTCTCTTTCCCGTTCACCTCTCTTTTTCGCTTTCCTTTTGTGTGCTTGTGTGTTCGATTGCTTGTCACGATGGCTCAAGATAATACCAAATCGTGTGACTTTTCCGATACCAATAATAATGATTTCCTTAGCACTCCGATTGCTCCTCTTAATGATGCTGAATCTTGTGAAATCAATGCTGCTTTGTTGAATCTTGTCATGAAAGATAAATTCTCCGACCTTCCTAGTGAAGATGCCGCTACTCATCTAAACAACTTTGTTGATTTGTGTGATATGCAAAATAAGAAAGATACGGATAATGATATTGTTAAATTGAAGTTATTTCCATTTTCACTTAGAGATCATGCTAAAACTTGGTTTTTGTCTTTGCCTAAAAATAGTATTGATTCTTGGAATAAGTGCAAAGATGCTTTTATCTCTAAGTATTTTCCTCCCGCTAAGATTATCTCTCTTAGAAACGATATTATGAGTTTTAAACAACTTGATCATGAGCATGTTGCCCAAACTTGGGAAAGAATGAAATTAATGATTCGCAATTGCCCTACACATGGTTTGTATTTATGGACGATCGTACAAAAAGTTTATGCCAGATTGAATTTTGCTTCTAGAAATCTTTTAGATTCGGTCGCGGGAGGCACTTTTATGGAAATCACTTTAGGAGAAGCTACTAAGCTCCTAGATAATATTATGGTTAATTATTCTCAATGGCACACCGAAAGATCTACTAGTAAAAAGGTTCATGCGATAGAAGAAATTAATGTTTTGAGTGAAAAGATGGACGAACTTATGAAATTGTTTGCTACTAAGAGTGCTCCTATTGATCCTAATGATATGCCTTTGTCTACTTTGATTGAGAATAATAATGAATCTATGGATGTGAATTTTGTTGGTAGGAATAATTTTGGTAACAACGCGTATAGAGGAAATTTTAATCCTAGGCCGTTTCCTAGTAATTCCTCTAATAATTATGGTTCCTACAAAAATCCTTATGGAAATTTTAATAATATGCCCTCTGATTTTGAGAATAGTGTTAAAGAATTTATGATCTCTCAAAAGAATTTCAATGCTTTGCTTGAAGAAAAATTGCTTAAAGTTGATGAATTGGCTAGGAAGATTGATAGACTTTCTCTTGATGTTGATTCTTTGAAACTTAGATCTATTCCACCTAAGCATGATATCAATGAGTCTCTCAAAGCCATGATAATTTCCATTGATGCAAAGAAAGAACCGCTAGGATGCGTGCTAAGATTTCTTTATAAAAGCGTGTTCTTCTAGTTTCCATGAAAATAATGATGAAGATCTAAAATTTATTGATGTGTATCCTATTAAGTCTTTGTTTTGCAATATGAATCTTGATAATGATGGGACTAGAGATGAGTCGACTTTAGTTAAAAGGCGTCCCAATGATTCGGAGTTTTTAGATCTTGATGCTAAATTTGGTAAAAGTGGGATTGGAGAGGTCAAAACTTTACATAGCATTGAACCCACTATTATGGATTTCAAGGAATTTAATTATGATAATTGTTCTTTAATAGATTGTATTTCCTTGTTGCATTCTGTGTTGAATTCTCCTCATGCTTATAGTCAAAATAAAGCTTTTACCAAACATATTGTTGATGCCTTGATGCAATCTTATGAGGAAAAACTTGAGTTGGAAGTGTCTATACCTAGAAAACTTTATGATGAGTGGGAACCTACAATGAAAATTAAAACTAAATATCATGAATGCTATGCTTTTTGTGATTTGGGTGCTAGTGTTTCAACGATTCCGAAAACTTTATGTGATGTGCTAGGTTTCCATGATTTTGGTGATTGCTCTTTATACTTGCACCTTGCGGATTCCACTATTAAGAAACCTATGGGAAGGATTAATGATGTTCTTATTGTTGCAAATAGGAATTATGTGTCTGTAGATTTTATCGTTCTTGATATAGATTGCAATCCTCCATGTCCTATTATGCTTGGTAGACCTTTCCTTAGAACGATTGGTGCAATTATTGATATGAAGGAAAGGAATATTAGATTCCAATTTCCATTAAGGAAAGGCATGGAACACATTCCAAGAAAGAAAGTAAAATTACCTTATGAGTCTATTATGCGTGCTACTTATGAATTGAATGCCAAAGATGGCAATACTTAGATCTATTCTCGCTTTTATGCCTAGCTAGGGGCGTTAAACGATAGCGCTTGTTGGGAGGCAACCCAATTTATTTTTGTTTCTTGCTTTTTGCTTCTGTTTAGTAATAAATATTTCATCTAGCTTCTGTTTAGATGTGGTTTTATGTTTTAATTAGTGTTTGTGCCAAGTAGAACCTATAGGATAACCTACGGTGATAGTTAATTTGATTCTGCTGAAAAACACAAACTTTTGCACGCACGAGAATAATTTTAATAAATCACAGAAACGTGATTTTGTGTTGATTCGTTTTGAAGTAGATTAATAGACAAATTTCCTAGGACTTCCTATTTTGGTAGGATTTTTAGAGTTCTATAAGTATTCTAAATTTACAGATTGCTACAAACTGTTCTGTTTTTGACAGATTCTGTTTTTCGTGTGTTGTTTGCTTATTTTGACACATCTATGGATAGTCTCGGGGGGTATGAACCATAGAGAAGTTGGAATACAGTATATTTAACACAAATATAAATAAATAATGAGTTCATTACAATACCTTAAGTGGTGGTTTTTCTTTCTTGCACTAACGGAGCTCATGAGATTTCCTGTTGAGTTTTGTGTTGTGAAGTTTTCAAGTTTTGGGTAAAGATTTGGTGGACTATGGAAAAAGGAGTGGCAAGAGCCTAAGATTGGGGATTCACATGGAACCCAAGATAATTCAAGGACAACCAAAAGCCTAAGCTTGGGGATGCCCCGAAATGCATCCCCTCTTTCGTCTTCGTCTATCGGTAACTTTACTTGGAGCTATATTTTTATTCGCCACATGATATGTGTTTTGCTTGGAGCATCTTGTATGATATGAATATTTGCTTTTTAGTTTACCACAATCATCATTGCTGTACACACCTTTTTGGAGAGACACACATGATTTGGAATTTATTAGAATACTCTATGTGCTTCACTTATATCTTTTGAGCTAGATAGTTTCGCTCTATGTGCTTCACTTATACTTTTTAGAGCACGGCGGTGCCTTGATTTTGTAGAAATTTTTGATCTCTCATGCTTCACTTATATTATTTTGAGAGTCTTTTAGAACCGCATGGTATTTGCTATGGTTATAAAATTGGTCCTAGAATGATGAGCATCCAAGTTGGGTATAATAAAAACTATGATAGGAAGTGCATTAAACACTATGATCAATTTGATGCTTGATAATTGTTTTGAGATATAAAGGTGGTAATGTTAGAGTCATGCTAGTTGGGTAATTATGAAATTGAGAAATACTTGTGTTGAAGTTGGCAAGTCCCATAGCATGCACGTATGGTAAAAGTTGTGTGACAAATTTTTTGCATGGGGTGCTCTTTTAATTGTCTTCCTTATGTGTGGAGGTCGGTATCGCGTGATGGTTAACACCTACCAACCCTTCCCCTAGGATCATGCTTAGTAGTACTTTGCTTCTAGGGCAAGTAGACTTTTGCAATAAGTATGTGAGTTCTTTATGACTAATGTGAGTCCATGGATTATACGCACTCTCACCCTTCCACCATCGCTAGCCTTTATTATACCGCGCAACTTTCACCGGTATCATGCACCCATTATTTACCTTCCTCAAAAAGCCACCATACCTACCTATTATGGCATTTCCATAGCCATTCCGATATATATTGCCATGCAACTTTCCACCGTTCCGTTTATTATGACACGCCACATCATTGTCATATTGCTCTTTGCATGATCATGTAGTTGACATCGTATTTGTGGCAAAGCCACCTTCATATTTTTTCATACATGTCACTCTTGGTTCATTGCATATCCCGGTACACCGCCAGAGGCATTCACATAGAGTCATATTTTGTTCTAAGTATTGAGTTGTAATTCTTGAGTTGTAAATCAATAAAAGTGGGATGATCTTCATTATTAGAGCATTGTCCCAAGTGAGGAAAGGATGATGAAGACTATGATTCCACCACAAGTCGGGATGAGACTTCGGACTTTATGAAAATAAAAGAGGCCAAAGAAGCCCATATAAAAAAGAGGCCAAAGAAGCCCACCAAAAAAAGAAAAAAATAAAGAAAAAAATATATGAGAGAAAAGAGAGAAGGGACAATGCTACTGTTTTTTTCCACACTTGTGCTTCAAAGTAGCACCATGATCTTCATGATAGAGAGTCTCCTATGTTGTCACTTTCATATACTAGTGGGAATTTTTCATTATAGAACTTGGCTTGTATATTCCAATGATGGGCTTCCTCAAAATGCCCTAGGTCTTCGTGAGCAAGCAAGTTGGATGCACACCCACTTAGTTTCTTTTGTTGAGCTTTCATATATTTATAGCTCTAGTGCATCCGTTGCATGGCAATCCCTACTCACTCACATTGATATCTATTAATGGGCATCTCCATAGTCCGTTGATACGCCTAGTTAATGTGAGACTATCTTCTCCCTTTTTGTCTTCACAACCACCACCCTATTCCACATATAGTGTTATGTCCATGGCTTGCGCTCATGTACTGCGTAAGAGTTGAAAAAGCTGAAGCGCGTTAAAAAGTATGAACCAATTGCTTGGCTGAAACCGGGGTTCTGCATGATGGGAGTATTTTGTGTGATGAAAATGAAGCATGGCCTAACTATATGATTTTATAGGGATGAGCTTTCTTTGGCTATGCTATTTTGATAAGACATGATTACTTGTTAGTATGCTTGAAGTATTACTATTTTTATGTTTTAAGAGCTTTTATCTTGAATCACTTGGATCTGAACATTCATGCCACAATAAAGAAAATTACATTGACAATTATGCTAGGTAGCATTCCACATCAAAAATTCTGTTTTTATCATTTACCTACTCGAGGACGAGCATGAATTAAGCTTGAGGATGCTTGATACATCTCCAACGTATCTATAATTTTTGATTGTTCCATGCTATTATATTACCCATTTTGGATGTTTAAGGGATTTACTCTACACTTTTATATCATTTTTGGGACTAACCTACTAACCAGAGGCCCAGCCTGAATTGCTGTTTTTTTGCCTATTTCAGTGTTTTGAAGGAAAGGAATATCAAACGGAGTCCAAACGGAATGAAACCTCCGGGAGCGATCTTTTTGGAAAAAACGCAATCCAGGAGACTTGGAGTGGACGTCAAGAAGTAAACGAGGCGGCCACGAGGGTGCCCGGCGCGCCCTAGAGGGGCAGGCGCGCCCCCCACCCTCGTGGGCCCCTCGTGGCTCCCCTGACCTACCTCCTTCACCTATATATATCTACGTACCCCGAAAACATCCAGGAGCACCACGAAAACCTATTTCCACCGCCGCAACCTTCTGTATCTGCGAGATCCCATCTTGGAGCCTTCGCCGGTGCTCCACCGGAGGGGGAATCGACCATGGAGGGCCTCTACATCATCTCCAAGGCCTCTCTGATGAGTTGTGAGTAGTTTACCACAGACCTTCGGGTCTATAGTTATTAGCTACATGGCTTCTTCTCTCTCTTTGAATCTCAATACAAAGTTCTCCTCGATCTTCTTGGAGATCTATTCGATGTAACTCTTTTTGCGGTGTGCTTGTCGAGATCCGATGAATTGTGGGTTTATGACCAAGTTTATCTATGAGAAATAATTGAATCTTCTCTGAATTCTTTTATGTGTGATTGGTTATCTTTGCAAGTCTCTTCGAATTTATCAGTTTGGTTTGGCCTATTAGATTGATCTTTCTTGCAATGGGATAAGTGCTTAGCTTTGGGTTCAATCTTGCCGTGTCCTTTCCCAGTGAGAGAAGGGGCAACAAGGCACATATTGTATTGTCGCCATCGAGGATAAAAAGATGGGGTTTATATCATATCGCATGAGTTTATCCCTCTACATCATGTCATCTTTCTTAATGCGTTACTTTGTTCTTCATTAACTTAATACTCTAGATGCAGGCAGGAGTCGGTCGATGTGTGGAGTAATAGTAGTAGATGCAGAATCGTTTCGATCTACTTGTTTCGGACGTGATGCCTATGTACGTGATCATGCCTAGATATTCTCATAACTATGCACTTTTCTATCAATTGCTCGACAGTAATTTGTTCACCCACCGTAATACTTATGCTATCTTGAGAGAAGCCACTAGTGAAACCTATGGCCCCCGGGTCTATCTTTTATCATATAAGTTTCCAATCTAATTTATTTGCATGCTTTACTTTCCAATTTATATCATAAAAATAGCAAAAATATTTTTCTTATCTTATTATCTCTATCAGATCTCACTTTTGCAAGTTACCGTGAAGGGATTGACAACCCCTTTATCGCGTTGGTTGCGAGGTTCTTGTTTGTTTGTGTAGGTGCGTTGGAATTTTGAGGAGCCTCCTACTGGATTGATACCTTGGTTCTCAAAAACTGAGGAAATACTTATGCTACTTTGCTTCATCACCCTTTCCTCTTCAGGGGAAAACCAACGCAGTGCTCAAGTGGTAGCAGTGTATCCACCATGTATATGTCATACGAGGAGGTGGCTGTCCAACACCCTGTAGGCGGTGGTTCTTGCTCCTCTCCGGCATCGTCGTCCATGTCGTCGATGTCGTCGAAGTCGTAATCAAGCATGTCGGTTAAGTCGTCGATAGTGGCTATCAAGTGGGTGGTGGGTGGGAAACAAAGTTCTTCGTCGTCCGCTTCCCATTCGAGCTGGACATAGTTCTGTCCAGAGTCCCCCGACAAGGAGAGGGATTTTAATGAGTTTAACACGTCGCGAAAAGGAGAATGCTGGAAGATGTCCGCGGAGCTGAACTCCAAGACCGGCGCCCACTCAAGTTCGATGGACGCGTATGCACGCGGTCCGAAACCCATGGTCAGAGACGAGTCCGAGGTTCCGGTGACACAAGCCGAGCTTGATGTTGGGTCTATGTGTGGCTCGAGCGCCGCTGAGTCTGTAGCCTCCGTGGCGGGGTTTAGCTTCCCGTCTTCGGACGATGCAGTACGCTCCTGCTCTAGGGCCAGGGCGGTCATAGGCGCTATCTCCCGTGGGCGGCCAGATGAAAGATCTAGGTCATGTTCATCGTGGTGGCCGGGGACATCCGTCATGGGCTCGAACCCGTCGAAGATCAAGTCTCCACGGATATCGGCCACAAAATTCAGGCTTCCAAATCTGAATTGATGGCCAGGGGCGTAGCTATCGATCTGCTCTAGATGGCCAAGCGAGTTGGCTCGCAGTGCGAAGCCACTGAATACGAATACCTGTCCGGGGAGGAAGATCTCCCCCGTGGACTGCGTTGTTGTATATGATTGACGGAGCCATCAAGCCTTCTGGTGACGATGCAGCGGAGCTCTCAATGAAAGCACCAATGTCGGTGTCAAAACTGGCGGATCTCGGGTAGGGGGTCCCGAACTGTGCGTCTAAGGCTAATGGTAACAAGAGGCGGGGGACACAATGTTTACCCAGGTTCGGGTCCTCTCTATGGAGGTAATACCCTACTTCCTGCTTGATTGATCTTGATGAATATGAGTATTACAAGAGTTGACCTACCACGAGATCGTAATGGCTAAACCCTAGAAGTCTAGCCTACGAGGTTATGATTGTTGTGTCTAAACCCTAGAAGCCTAAACCCTCCGGTTTATATAGACACCGGAGGGGGCTAGGGTTGTACAAAGTCGGTTACTGAGAAAGGAATCTACATATCTGAATCGCCAAGCTTGCCTTCCACGCAAAGGAGAGTCCCATCCGGACACGGGAAGAAGTCTTCTATCTTGTATCTTCGTATCCCAAAAGTCCGGCTGAAGTATATAGTCCGGCTGTCCGAGGACCCCTTAATCCGGGACTCCCTCAGTGGGTGGGTGCGCGCGCGTGTGTGTGAGCGAGAGAGAGAGATGGAGTCTTAGTGTGTGTGTGTGTGTGTGTGTGATGGAGTCTTAGTGTGTGTGTGATGGAGTCTTAGTGTGTGTGTGTGTGTGTGATGGAGTCTTAGTGTGTGTGTGTGGGGGGGGGGGGAGGGGGGGTGGGTGGGTGGGTGCGTGTGTGTGTGTTTGTGTGTGTGTGTGGGGGGGGGTGTGTGTTTGTGTGACGCGGGGTCCTCGGTGGCGGATGTAATTTAAGTGTGTGTGGCTTCATCATAGAGAGGTGATGTGTATGGCAGAGGCCACCAACGATGGGTTGCGAGAGAGAAAAGTCCCTTAGAGAGGGAAGAGAAGGTGTGTGCACGTGAGAGGAGTCGACATCAAGAGAACGTGTTTGTTCGAGAGACACCAAGGAAGACTACTATATATCGATGGTGCACGTAGGCCGGAATTAAACGAAGGGATGGTCTTATTGGTTTCGGGGATATAGGGGAAGAGTGAGAGGGGGTAGCTAGAAGGAGATTGTTAAGTGTGAGTGTGTGTTTTACCCATCCAGGCGGAAGTTATGTGCACATAAGAAGAGAACAATTTGATGTGGCGTTAGGGTTGAGGGTAATTAACTACGTATGGAGACATAGAGACATTGAACGTGCATGTGCGAGAGGTATACATGTATACGTGGGATATGTGTGTGTGCACGCGTGCATGATCAAGATAAAAGAAAGAAGACTTAAGTCATAAGATCAACGACATGGGAGAGACGGATCGGTATGACAATATGCATGCATGTGAGAGTGCAAGGAAGAAGGCCCGACAATTGAGCATGTGTTTTTGTCTTTAAGAGATACTGGCGTGAGATGGAGCATGCATCTATGGCGAGCAGAGGGAGTGAGATTGTGCAAAATAGATCAACCTATAAATGCATGTATGGAGAGACATATATAGCGTGGGTGATAGGAAGCAAGACTGAGTGCGAGAAAGAAATGTTGACGGAGAAACTACAAAAAGATACAGAGATGGAGATGCTAGCTAGAGGGACATCCACTAGTTTGAGTGTTGGAGATGACCGCCGGGTGGTTCAGAGGGTGAAGTTATGTGTGTGTGAGAGAAAGATAAAAAGAGGGCACTTGACTGCATGTAGAGAGAAACATATGTAGTGTGCGTGATAGGAAGCAAGAGTGAGGGCGAGAAAGAAGGTTGATGGAGAAACAGATAAATAAAACGATAAAGATGCTAGCTAGTGTGCATTAGAGATAGGAGTCGAGTGGATCAGAAGGCTGAGTTATGTGTGTGGGTGTGAGAGAGATAGAGAGAGGGTGCATGTGAGTCACATACAAACAAATATCAGAGAGAAATGAGATCCCGAGAGACGGAGTTTTGTGTTTGTGAGAGAGAAAGATATTTCACAACGAGAGTGATAGCTGGAGAGACATATAAGGGAACACAAGATATCTGTAGGGAGAGAGAGTGTGTGTGAGTGACATACAAGAGAACGGTGGAGAAATATGAGACCCTGGGAGACAAAGTTTGTGTTTGTGTGTGAGAAAGAGATATTTAAGAGGAAGAGTCGTAGCTTCTCATACCTAAGGAGCGAAAGACATCTCTGTGTGAGAGGGGGTGTGCGAGTGGCACACAGGGGAATAGTAGAGAGAAATGAGACCCCGGGAGACAAAGTTTTGTGTTTGTGTGAGAGAAAGAGATTCCACATGGAGAATCATAGTTAGAGACACATAGCAGGGAGCGAGATATACTTAGAGAGAGATAGAGTGATGAAGGTCGAGGGAGAGAGTACCGTTAGTGTGTTACAAAGATAAAAGATCATTGTTGACATACAGGTAGCACGAGAGATACCCGAGAGACGATGAACACGTATAGGTCTAGAGAGATACTCCTATATAAGCATGAGTGATAGCTATATGAGACGAATATCTGGATTAAAGGGGATTCAAATATTTAGACTGGAGATCACGACATCGATAATATCATAACGCAAATTGGTGTATCAAACATGCATATTCATTTCAATTTGGGGACACGTGTAATGTTATATAGTTTATCAATATTGGTGATCCATAGATTCTTTAATTAGAAACAATGCATGGTTTATATGCAATTAATGTCTAAACGAGATTACACTATATGTTGCGTGTGTGAAACACATTATACATGTTTGAGAAGTAAAAAAAACCCGCATGAAATACACATTAATTGGAGACAGTTAGCGAGGAATGCATACATTGGATTTCAACATAAAGTGGTTTCAAATATTTGATAGTCCAAATTGATGGATACAGTCTTATGAATCTGAGATCATGCCATTTGTAAACCATATTTATGTATAAAGGGTGTTGTGCTTTTGAAAGTATATATAAAAAAAATTATGTATATAGATTTTTATTCCAATCGAAAATGGATCCTGCCCGAACAAAAATAGAATACAAACGGGATTCAAATTGTGTTGGCACGGTAAACGTGCACTCTGCAAAATTTGTACGAAGCAAGGAAAGTCGCAGTAACCGCCGAAACCAAAATTGATCTATCAAACATGCATACTCATATGAATTCACGCGCATCTATGTTATTTAATATGTAAATATTACTGATCCATACATTTTAATAGAACATAATTTGGTTTAAATTTTTTGAATTCAACCTTATGATTTTGAGATCATTGTATTTGTAAATCATATCATACATATAAAGGAGCAGAATTCTTTGTTGTGCTTTCGAATTGAGTTGGCATGGTAAACATGCACTCTGCAAAATTTGAACGGAGCGGGAAAAGTTGCAGTAATCGCCTGAAACCAAAATATGCGAGATGGAAATTACTGCCTATCCCTACCACGCAAAGCCTATCGGCTCGATTTCCATAGGTTTCGATAGGGGTAGGTTTGTAATTTCACTCAAATGTGACATAACCGCCTCTCACCCAGATTCATACATGGTGGGCGCCAAAACACAATGTCTCCTCAGCCGAAATCGACTCCCTCCCCGATTCATACACGATGGGCGCCAAAAACAAACTCTCGTCGGCAAATATTCGGTGTATGTGATATTACCGTCCTATCCCCAACCGACTAATATTGTTGTGATGTAGGTAATTTGAAACGGGGGCTAAGTTTGTAAATTTCCTCGCATTTGAGACAAGCGTGCCTTGAAGACATGGTTCCCCCTTCCTCTCTCCCTCCATTTCCCCATTCGTACTACGTGGGCGCCAAAACACCCTCTCCATCCCAGCCTCCTCCATCTGCCACCCCATCCACCGCCGTCCTCCTCCACCATGCCGGAGCTGATATCCTGATGCCCTCGTCCATTACAAGAGATCAACTTCTCTCATCCACGGCTTCTGACCGGGATCCTTGCATCCTGTCCTCTCGCTTCATCCCCGCCACCGTCCACCTTGCCGGTGCCGCTCCTACGACCGTCTCGTCCATCGTGCCCTGTCGCCACCGTTTACCCTCCTAGATCTGCTTCCATGCCGCTGACAGCCATCGCTACCGCAGCACCGTCAAATTCTCAACAGATGCATACACGGCGCCGCACCAGAGGCGGTACTCTTTTGTATCTGCTCAACTTATTTATCGCAACAAGAAAATAGATCACCACTGCTTTACTCTGATTTCTTGTCCATCACTTACTTGCTAGTTGAAAGCAAACATTGGTTGCGAAGTTACCTTTGTCCGGTTTGCACCTTCAGATCCGCCATGGCACGCTCAACACTATACTCGCAATGCTTATTGTTTTCCCCTTTTATATTCCACACTAGTTAAATCACAGTAGACTAAATTTCAAAATTGGGTCAGTAGATTTTTCAGAGCTCACCAGAGTTCGCCGGTGTGAAGGAAGGGGCTCGGGTGGGGACCGTGGTTGTGGGGGGCCATGGTGGGGCCTCGCCGAACAAAGAAAACTCGACGCGGGTGGGGCGGGGTGGGGGTGGGGGTGGCAGAGGAACACAGGCGATGGGGGCCGGTGGTCCGGCCGGCGGCCTGTGCGGTGTTCTGTATGGGAAGAATCAGAGACGAGGAAGAAGAAGGGTTAGGAGACGTAGGATCTTCATCCAACCGCCTGAAATGGTCGACTGACCCAAATGACAAAAGTCACGTGACTTGCATGCAGACATGCCTTTATATTCAGTACCATCATCGTACCTACTTAGCACTACTCCTGAATCCATCAAGCTGAACAACATGCCACTCATAATACAAAACTTGTTGCTCAAATATGAATATGATATGATGCTGATATTACTAAAATAGATAATGTTTGATTGGTCAGCTAATGTTCCTACTTTACTTTCAAAAAGCATGTGCACCACATATAGAGAGACGGCAGGGAGTTGCATTCTTAATGCGCTCTGGTTCATCATGTGTGGGCACTGCGCAACAAACATTTTATTATCCAAAATATGCTTGCTCTTCTTTAGCATGTTCCTCTTCCGTTCTTCTTTAATAAGTACTCTCTCCGTTCCTAAATACAAGTCTTTGTATAGATTCCACCATGGACTACATATGGAGCAAAATGAGTGAATCTACACTCTAAAATGTATCTAGATACATCTGTATGTGATCCATAGTGGAAATCTCTACAAAGACTTATATTTTGGAACAGAGGGAGCATGATAGTAGTACAGTATGTTCCTTGTAGTGAAGATGAGCATGGACATTTGCAGTGTAGAGGTCTATACGGTCGGTTGTGATGGACACTTTGAACTCTTAGAGCCTCTTTCATTCATAGGATTTTGTAAACATAGGAATAGGATTTGTAGTGGCGTGCCCACTTGAATCCTATAAGTAAATAGCAAGGAGATGCGGGGAGCTGTGTCGCCTTTGATAGTTACACTGATATTAATAGTACCGCACCTTCAGTTGAAGAGAGCTGGTATCCGAAGCCTTTCTAGCCGTACCGGCAATACTAGCACATATACTCCAGCAAGTTCCACTTTGCTGATTTTACTCTGATGCTTAAGGTTTTACCATTATATCTACACTATGATATGTGTAGCTGCTCTATGTTGCACTAGCAGCAGTCCACTCTTGAAGCTAAACACTGCAATGACTTACAAAATTGGCACCAAGGCATTGAGTGCCATTTTGGATGCAATGAAACTCATTGATATGCCTGCAACATATCTATAATTTTTGATTGTTTCATGATATTATATTACCTGTTTTGGATGTTTATGGGCTTTACTTTACACTTTTATATCATTTTTAGGACTAACCTACTAACCGGAGGCCCAGCCCGAATTGCTATTTTTTGCCTATTTCAGTGTTTTGAAGAAAAGGAATATCAAATGGAGTCCAAATGGAATGAAACCTTCGGGAGCGATCTTTTTGGAACAAACACGATCCAGGAGACTTGGAGTGGACGTCAAGAAGCAGCCGAGGCGGACACGAGGGTGCAAGGCGCGCCCTAGGGGGGTGGACGCGCCCCCACCCTCATGGGCCCGTCGTGGCTCCCCTGACTGACTTCTTTCACCTATATATACTTGCATACCCTGCAAACATAGGGGGCACCATGAAAACATATTTCCACCACCGCAACCTTCTGTACCCGTGAGATCCCATCTTGGAGCCTTTTCCGGCGCTCCGCCGGAGGGGGAATCGATCATGGAGGGCTTCTACATCAACACCATAGCCTCTCCGATGAGTTGTGAGTAGTTTACCATAGACCTTCGGGTCCATAGTTATTAGCTAGATGGCTTCTTCTCTCTCTTTGAATCTCAATGCAAAGTTCTCCTCGATCTTCTTGGAGATCTATTCGATGTAACTCTTTTTGCAGTGTGTTTGTCAAGAGCCGATGAATTGTGGGTTTATGATCAAGTTTATCTACGAGAAATATTTGAATCTCCTCTGAATTCTTTTATGTATGATTGGTTATCTTTGCAAGTCTCTTTGAATTATCAGTTTGGTTTGTCCTACTAGATTGATCTTTCTTGCAATGGGAGTACTGCTTAGCTTTGGGTTCAATCTTAGGGTGTCCTTTCCTAGTGAGAGCAGGGACAGCAAGGCACGTATTGTATTGTTGCCATCAAGGATAAAAAGATGGGGTTTATATCATATTGCTTGAGTTTATCCCTCTTCATCATGTCATCTTGCCTAATGCGTTACTCTGTTCTTATGAACTTAATACTCTAGGTGCACGCTGGATAGCGGTCGATGTGTGGAGTAATAGTAGTAGATGCAGAATCGTTTTGGTCTACTTGTCGCGGACGTGATGCCTATACACATGATCATGCCTAGATATTCTCATAACTATGCACTTTTCTATCAATTGCTCGACAGTAATTTGTTCACCCACCGTAATACTTATGCTATCTTGAGAGAAGCCACTAGTGAAACCTATGCCCCCCCGGGTCTATTTTCCATCATATAAGTTTCCGATCGATCTTATTTTGCAATCTTTACTTTCCAATCTATATCATAAAAATACCAAAAATATTTATCTTATCTTATTATCTCTATCAGATCTCACTTTCGCAAGTGGCCGTGAAGGGATTGACAACCCCTTTATCGCGTTGGTTGCGAGGTTCTTGTTTGTTTGTGTAGGTATGAGGGACTTGTGTGGAGCCTCCTACTGGATTGATACCTTGGTTCTCAAAAACTGAGGGAAATACTTATACTACTTTGCTGCATCA
Source organism: Triticum aestivum (assembly GCF_018294505.1). Classification (NCBI taxonomy): domain Eukaryota; kingdom Viridiplantae; phylum Streptophyta; class Magnoliopsida; order Poales; family Poaceae; genus Triticum; species Triticum aestivum. Next base: position 36,642,323 of record NC_057804.1, on the reverse strand, counting down.
CCCTTTCCTCTTCAAGGGAAAACCAACGCAGTGCTCAAGATGTAGCAAGAAGGATTTCTGGCCCTGTTGCCGGGGAGGTCTTCACTCAAGTCAAGACATACCAAGTACCCATCACAAACTCATCTCCCTCGCATTACTTTAGTTGCCATTTGCCTCTCGTTTTCCTCTCCCCCACTTCACCCTTTGCCTTTTCTTCGCCCCTCTTCCGTTCGATCTTGTGTCTCCATGTGCCTTCTTTTTTCTTGCATCTTCGCTTGCTAAAATTTTATGGATCCTCATCACCTTGCTAATCTTTTTAAGAGATCCAATTATCATGAACCAATTTCTAGTGATTTGAGTGCACTATATTATCTTTATGAGGTTTTGCTTGAAATTCGTGAATCTGAAAATTGTGATGAGGAAATTTATGAAGAGATTCACGATAGCCCCTTGAAGCATGATTGCAATGATTTTACTATAAATTCTCTTGATGTCAATTGTGCTAATAATATTCAAAACCCTAAGCTTGGGTATGCTAGTTTTGCTATGTCTACTACTTGTTGCAATGATCATGATTGGGGTGATTCTTTTTATGATCTTGAAAATTTATTTAAGACCCATGATGAATATGAGATTGATAATAGTGTTTGCAATAATATAGAAAGTGGGTTTGGAAGAGTGTCAACTTTAGATCCCACATATTTGGAGAATGTTCAATCTTATGGTATTTTTGATAAAAGTGGGTTTGGAAAGGTCATGACTTTAGTTAATGATAATCCCACTATTTTGGAAGAGTGTCAACTTCACATGCATGTGGATCGTGTTGAGAATATGTTATGTGATAACTATTTTGTTGAATTTTCCTATGATCCTACATGTAATTATTATGAGAGAGGAAAATATGGTCGTAGAAATTTTTATCTTACTAAATTACCTCTCGTCATGTTGAGATTGCTATCGTCTCTTTCTTCTTCCTTACATATGCTAGTTTTTGCTTGCCTTGCAAATTTGTTTTCTTATAATATGCCTATGCATAGGAAGTATGTTATACTTAGATGTGTTTGTCACGTGTTTCATGATGCTCTCTTTGCGCTTCAATTCTTGTCTTTCATGTGAGCATCATTAAAATTATCAATGCCTAGCTAAAAGGCTTTAAAGAAAAGCGCTTGTTGGGAGACAACCCAATATTTTCTGTTATTCAATAAATAATTCATCTAGCTTCTGTTTATATGTGGTTTTATGTTTTAATTAGTGTTTGTGCCAAGTAGAACCTATAGGATAATCTTGGGTGATAGTTAATTTGATCTTGCTGAAAAACAGAAACTTTTGCGTGCACGAGAATAATTTTAGTAAATCACAGAAACGTGATTTTTAGTTGATTATTTTTGAAGTATATTAATAGACAAATTTACTAGGACTTCCTATTTTGATAGGATTTTTAGAGTTCTAGAAGTATTCGGAAGTTACAGATTACTATAGATTGTTCTGTTTTTGACAGATTCTGTTTTTTTGTGTGTTGTTTGCTTATTTTGATGAATCTATGGCTAGTATCGGGGGGTATGAACCATATAGAAGTTGGAATACAGTAGATTTAACACAAATATAAATAAAGAATGAGTTCATTACCGTACCTTAAGTGGTGGTTTTACTTTCTTGCACTAACGGAGGTCATGAGATTTCTTGTTGAGTTTTGTGTTGTGAAGTTTTCAAGTTTTGGGTAAAGATTTGGTGGACTATGGAATAAGGAGTGGCAAGAGCCTAAGCTTGGGGATGCCCATGGAACCCAAGATAATTCAAGGACAACCAAAAGCCTAAGCTTGGGGATGCCCCGGAAGGCATCCCCTCTTTCGTCTTCGTCTATCGATAACTTTAGTTGGAGCTATATTTTTATTCACCACATGATATGTGTTTTGCTTGGAGTGTCTTGTATGTACGAGTCTTTGCTTTTTAGTTTACCACAATCGTCCTTGCTGTACACACCTTTTTGGAGAGACACACATGATTCAGAATTTATTAGAGTACTCTATGTGCTTCACTTTTATCTTTTGAGCTAGACAGTTTTGCTCTAGTGCTTCACTTATATCTTTTTAGAGCATGGTGGTGGCTTAATTTTGTAGAAATTATTGATCTCTCTTGCTTCACTTATATTATTTTGAGAGTCTTTTAGAACAGCATGGTATTTTCTATGGTTATAAAATTGGTCCTAGAATGATGGGCATCCAAGTTGGGTATAATAAAAACTATCATAGAAAGTGCATTATACACGATGATCAATATGATACTTGATAATTGTTTTGAGATATAAAGGTGGTAATGTTAGAGTCATGCTAGTTGGGTAATTATGAAATTGAGAAATACTTGTGTTAAAGTTGGTAAGTCCCGTAGCATACACATATGGTAAAAGTTGTGTAACAAATTTGTTGCATGGGGTGCTCTTTTAATTACCTTCCTTATGTATGGAGGTTGGGATCGCACGATGGTTAACTCCTACCAACCCTTCCCCTAGGAGCATGCGTAGTAGTACTTTGCTTCGAGGGCTAATAAACTTTTGCAATAAGTATATGAATTCTTTATGACTAATGTGAGTCCATGGATTATACGCACTCTCACCCTTCCACCATTGCTAGCCTCTCTTATGCCGCGCAACTTCCTCCGGTATTATACACCCGCCATTTACCTTCCTCAAAACAGCCACCATACCTACCTATTATGGCATTTCCATAGCCTTTCCAAGATATATTGCCATGCAACTTTCCGCCGTTCCAGTTATTATGACACGCTCCATCATTGTCATATTGCTTTTGCATGATCATGTAGTTTTATCGTATTTGTGGCAAGACCACCTTCATAATTCTTTCATACATGTCACTCTTGATTCATTGCATATCCCGGTACACCACCGGAGGCATTCACATAGAGTCATATTTTGTTCTAAGTATTGAGTTGTAATTCTTGAGTTGTAAATCAATAAAAGTGTGATGATCTTCATTATTAGAGCATTGTCCTAAGTGAGGAAAGGATGATTGTCGGTGGTAAACGACACCTATGGGATCACCAGAATTCCTACTATGGTTGCGGGGCGCAGGGTGGTGAGAAGAGAGGGATCAACAGTCGGTACGAGCACACAGGTCGTTTACCCAGGTTCGGGCCGCAAGGATGTGTAACACCCTAGACCTGCTTTGGTGTGTATATTTGTGTTCTTGGAGTTCTTGAGCTAGTTACAATGAGCGTAACTTGTCCAAGGGTCCGAATCCTTCTCCTGGATGCCCCGGGCCTCCTTTTATAGGCAAGGGGATCACCACAGTGTCACACAGGAGGTGGCATCGGGGTACTGTGTTTAAACCTATCGCTAGCTATTACGAGACAAGACGCATTTAATACGCCTCTGACGTGTCCCACCCACTTTACCGCCGCTTCGCCTTGCCTTGACACGCTCCTGGGCCAGCGAGGTGGTCAGCGCCATGTAGGCTAGCAGTCTACTGAGGTGGTGTGGTGGTAGGGCCTTCATGAAGATTTGCATGCCACCACGTAGGGATGCGCTGAGTTGGCCGAGAAGCCTCATGCTGACACACAGGCGCCTGCCTAGCTGGTGGGCTGGTAGCTGCATGGGAGCGGTAGCAGAAGCTTGGCGGGTGCGGTCCTGGCTGTGGCCTCGCGGACGTCCTCGGCAAGGGCCTTGCCGAGGCCCTGGCAAGGGTCTTACCGCGGCGTTGTGGTCGTCCCCGACAAGGATCTTGCCAGGGGTCTTGTGGGTTTCCTCAGCAAAGATCTCGCCGAGGTTCGTCGTCTTCTAACCCTCTTCTGATCTAGAATGTCCCTTTTCTTCACAAAGATCTGCATGCCATCACGGAGGCGCCTCCCGAGCCCCGGTTCCAACGCGGTTGGGGACGCTGGAGAGACTGGGGCCCAAGGGTGGCGCACCCTATTGGCGTCAGGTAGGCTGCCCCGGCAAGGTCCTTGTCGGGGCCGTTGAGGCCGCCCCGGCCAGGGTCTTGCCGGTGGGAAACCACTTCGTCTTCTTGCTCTTTATGTCTCTGTCTAGGCGTTGCTTTGGCCGTCCCGCGGCTTTGATTTCCTGTCCCTGCCCTGCTTAAGTGTGGTCATGGGCCCGGCTATGACTGCCCGTGCACAGAAAAGGGGTACAAAAGAGCGCCCCTATTTTGGTACACCGATAGGAGCCCCCGGGCCTGGGCCACACATAAGCGTGACACGTTGTTGGTCCAGGCCCAGAACGGTGCACGAGCAGGCGGGGCGGTTTTTACCACGGTAATGGTTCGTCCGCTGCGCTTCCCCATGATCCGTGTTGAATGCGTGACGTGGGGTCGCGCGCGCGGGTGATTGAAGCATGCTTGCGTCATCTTGCAGTGAACAGTAAAGAGGCTGCTTGTGTGTCCCTTTGAGACCGCAGGGCTACCACTCATTTACTGTCCTTACCTGGGAACCGTCGCTCCACACGTCCCATTACGCCTGTCTCTCGTGCCACGTATGCCGCATGTACGATGCAGAGTGAATGATAGGCACGCGGGATACGGGAAGACGTGTGTGCGTGGGTCGATTCCCACGCGCCTTCAATTGGGTGGGGATGATGGTCAACAGCCTCGCCCGCTGTCTCCTTAATGAGCTGGATTGGCTGAAAGGGGCGGCCGAGCCCCGAACCCGTCCCTTTATAAGGAGGAGAGCGGGAGGAACGGCGCCTCTCAGTCCTTCGTCATTCGCCTCTCCCCATCCCTGCTCCTTCCTCCCTTTTGTCATGAGGAGAGGGCACGCTGATGCTTCATCGGTGGCAGCGAGGGTCTCTGCTAGACAACATGTCGCTCCTCCCCAAGATCTCGTGGTGACGGAGCTGGCCGTTAGAGGAAGGGGAAGGGGCGGGGTCAAGGCTGTCGCGGTTCTCGGGAAAGAGGAGGACGAGGCGGCGTGTCGGCCTCGCCTCCGCCAGCGGCCACTCCCCCAATGGATGGCCACGTCAGGGACAACCCCTACGAGTTCTTCATCAGGCTGTGCTAGCCGGCGCGCCGTCGTCTTCGTCTCCCGACCCCATTTGCTCAGGAGATGGAGTTGGACCCGCCGCAGGCGCTGAGGCTGCACATGAGGGGTTGTGGGAATAGCAGCACATGGGCCGACGTCGACTTCCCAGCCCCTCATGTCATGTACCTTCGCCGTGGGTGGAAGACCTTCGCTCGCATCCACAGCTTGACAGAGGGGCTCACTCTCCATTTCAAATTAATGGAGAGTGGCCTCCTCTCCGTCAAGGTCTTTGGACACTTCGGGACTCGCGTAAGGTGCTGTGTGGAGAGCTCCTCTGATGATGAAGACTCGTCCTCAAGCGAGAGCGACAAGGAGGATAGCGGTAGCAACGACGAGGGTAGCGGGTGGCAGGATGACGGGTCCGACTAGGCGTCGGGCGCGCCGTTCCTGGGCGACACCGGTGACCCCATCATTCGTGTCGCCGGCTCCTTGAACTTCTCGGGGTCGCCTCCTTGGGCGGCTGGCGTGGGGAGGCCGTAGAAGGCGAAGAAGGAAGATGGCGGGCCGTCAAGTCGGAGTACAATGGCACCGACGCCTTCGTAGTGTATTGGCGGACCGCTGCCTCATCTTCCAGTTCTTCCTCCGGCGCCACCACCGCCAACCCTCTCCTAGGCGACCGCCGACATGTTCTCTTGGCGCCTTCTGCTGCTCGTACCTCGCCTTGGTGCCCTTCTGCCCTTTTGCCTTCTTGTTTCATTTCCTGAGGAGAGGGACAAGAAAGGGATTACAGGCACCTTATCTTTTTTCAGTTTGTAAGCCTACGGGCCTTAGTTAGATTTAAAACTTGTAACCTCCCTGTCCATGTTTACATTCCGTATGAACTGTACCTGTATCACTACAAAAAAAAGACACATCCGTGACATTTTGGGCCGAATGAATTTTTTTCTGTCATACATATGACACTTCTATGATAATAATTGTGACAAAACCCGGTATCATCATAGATGTGGTGGGATCCTACTTCTATGCCAAATAATCATGACAGAAAATGGGCTTTTCATCCTAGGCGGGCCGGAGACGCAGCTGCATGACATTCTTTGGGCCGTCCATGACGGAAAAACCGTGGTAGAAGCGAGGGCGAGGAAAATTTCGAGAAGTTCCCGGTTATGGTGGGAGGTCGGGGGCCGAGCGATGCACTTTTCTCTCGTACACGTACGCGCGTGTGTGCGAGGCGTTGGCTCTAACTGAACCCGAGCGAGGCGTTGGGCTCTAACTGAACCCGAGCGATTGCACTGCAAGCTACGCGTTACTGAACCCAAGCGATCGATCGATGGCTGTTAACTGAACCCGATCGAGCGATTCCTTCGCTACTACTGCTAACTGAAGCCGATCGATTGGATGAACAGTGAGCGTTGCTGGGGGGGGGATGGATGAACAGTGAGCGGTGGGGGTGGATGTAGGACCTCGTGGTGTTGCCTCTGGATGAACAGGACCCCGTGGTGTGGAGGGCTGGATGAACAGTAGACGATGGAGGGGTCCCCGTGGAGGGGTGGTTGAACAGTAGCCGGTGGAGTAGTGCGCGGTGGAGGCTGGATGAACAGGAGCCTGTGGAGGCTGGAGGAGGTCGACGCTTGAGATGAACAGTATCCCGTGGAGTCCCGTTTTGTGGTACGCCACACCCCTCCCGATGAATAGGACCCCCGTTTCGACCGTAGCGCTCCAACACAAGTCCGTTTCATCCATTTTGCGGTACGCCACACCCCTCCCGATGAATAGGACCCCGTTTCGACTGTAGCGCTCCAACACAAGTCCGTTTCCTCCGTTTTGCGGTACGCCACACCCCTCCCGATCAACAGGACCCCTGTTTCGACCGTAGGAGGTCCGTTTCCTCCATTTTGTGGTACGTCAGACCCCTCCCGATCAACAGGACCCCTGTTTCGAATGTGGCCGGTCGAACACAAGGCCGTTTCCTCCGTTCTGCGGTACGCTAGGCCTCGTTTCCATCATCTGTTCCGTCCAAGCCCTCCTGATGAACACGACGACGCATTCCGTTCCGACCCAGCCAGTTGGCTCCCCATGAACATGACGACGATGCTGTTTCTCCGTTTTGACCCAGCCATGTACACGAGCCCTGGCCGTACGTATGCGCGAGTAGGCGTTCGAGACCCTGCCCGTATGTACGTATGTGGCCGTATTTTCTTTCTTGCACCCTGGCCGCTGTACATACATGTACATGCTACGTGTGCGCCTCTACTACGACACGTGCACGCCTCTACATCGACCAGTATATAAGTACGTACACGTTCGCGACCAAAATGACAATGCTACGTATGCTTCGACCAGGTGGGTCCCGACTGTCAGGCACTTCCTTGCCTGCGAAGATGTAGCTGGTGGGTCCCAACAGTCAAGGGGGCGAATCATTTTGTTTTTTTGCATGGACGCACTTCCTTGCGTGCGAAGGTGTAGCTGGTGGGTCCCAGCTGTCAGGGGGGAAACATTTTTTTGCGAAATACGGTGGCCTGTCCGATGGGTCCCCGCTGTTAGGTGGAGGAATAATTATTTTGCGTGTAATAAGGAGGCAGTTCCTTGCGGCCGCCATGGACCCAGCTGTCAGCCTCTCCACGCACAGTACTCTTCCGATGGAAGTCGGTCGTTGACCACATTGACCACGCCGCGCCGAGAGCACCACTGCGGTTGACGATGGCGAGTCCTAGGAAGGGGACGACGCGGAGCCGGGGAAGATGCAGCAGTGGATGCCCACGCGAAGAGGAGTACAATGGTTCACTGGTTCGGCTGCGGTGTGAGGCTGCTGTCACCGCAGAATAACAGGGGGTGTGGGTGAGTAGAGGGATGGCCTGGCTAGCGGTGGGAGTAGTAGGGGCTGGTGAGGCCTCCACGGTATCACAGCCGGCCACGGGAGGCAGGAGCATGCGGCCCAACCGGCGCTGCTTTGGGCGGCTGGAGAATGAAGACCAGAGGTTGAAGAAGCACTACGGCCGTTGGATGGACATCGTACGGTCACTGGAGAATTGACTAAGTTGACAAAGCCCTCCATCCCCGTCAACTTAGTAGGCCCACAGGTCAGCCTGCGACTATACTGGGTCCCAGCTAGCAGGGGGAGTATTCATTTTTTTGCGTAATAAGGAGGCACTTCCTTGCGTGCGAAGATATAGCTGGTGGGTCCAAGCTGTCAGTGGCGGTAACATTTTTTTCGCGAAATACAGAGGCACTTTTGGTGGGTCCCAGATGTCAGGTGGAGGAATCATTATTTTGCGCGTAATAAGGAGGCATTTCCTTGCGTGCGGCCATGGACCCAGCTGTCAGCCTCTCCACGTACAGTCCACTTCAGATGCATGTCAGTCGTTGACCATGTTGACCAGGCCGCGCCGAGAGCACCAGGGTGGTGGACGACGGTGAGGCCTAGGAAGGGAATGACACAGAGGCAGGGAAGACTCGGCAGTTGTTTGCCACGCGGAGGGGAGTACGACTATACTAGGGTTTATTCGTCTGCCATCGCCGGAGAATAACAGCAGGTGTGGGACTGTGGGTGAGTAGAGGGATGGCTAGGCCAGCGATGGGAGTACGGTGGGGTGGTGAGGCCTACGCGGCAGCACAGCCGGCCGCAGGGAGGAGGGAGAAGGCAGTCCCGCTGACGCTTGTTTGAGCGGCTGGAGCAGGAAGAGCAGAGATTGAAGAAGCACGATGGCCGTTGGATGGAAATTCAACAGTCACTGCTTGTGCGTCAACCTTTTTTTAGGAAAGCCTCAAATATGTGGAAAACAGCATACAACCCATCTGCCATTATTTCTAATAATTTACAGCCCATTTGCTAATTCTTAAGTTTTTTTGGAGCCCATATTCTTTTTGTTAGCATTACAGACCATATTGTGGCCACGGTTAAAATATGAAATTTTGCATATTTCGGTGCGGTCCAAACTGTTTTTAATCCCGAAATTTCGAGTCACATTCAAAATGATTTTAAAAATAAATGTATATCAATATAAAATCGAACAAATTGTCCTCGCATAAAAATAAATGCAATTTAAAATCTCGAAATGAAAAAAAGATATTTGAAACTAATTGCCGATTTGATGTGTTTTAAAAATGTACAACCCATTTCTCATTACTGATAGGCCATTTTCTCGGCCAGCCGAATGAAGCTCTCCTCATCTTGAAAGATTTGCAGCCCAACAGGCCTAATAAAGCAACTTACTTGACAAATCACAAAAAAACTGGGTTGTGGCCATGGACCCAGCTGTCAGCCTCTCCACGTACAGTACTCTTCCAATGGAAGTCGTTCCTTGACCACGTTGACCACGCCGCACGACGGCAAGGCCTAGGAAGGGGACGACGCGGAGCCGGGGAAGATGCGGTGGTGGATGCCCAAGCGGATAGGAGTACGAGGGTTCACTGGTTCGGCTGCAGCGTGAGGCTGCCGTTGCCGCAGAATAACAGGGGGTGTGGGTGAGTAGAGGGATGCCCTGGGCCAGTGGTGGGAGTAGTAGGGGGCGGTGAGGCCTCCGCAGCATCACATCCGGCCACGAGAGGCAGGAGCACGCGGCACTATGGCCGTTGGATGGACATCGTACAGTCACTCGAGCTAGAATCGTTCATATTGACTAAGTTGACAAAGCCCTCCGTCCTCGTCATCTTAGTAGGCCCACAAGTCAACCACCCACTAGGGTGGGTCCTAGCTAGCAGGGGGTATTCATTTTTTTGTGCGCAATAAGGAGGCACTTCCTTGCGTGCAAAGATATAGTTGGTGCGTCCGACCTGTCAGTAGGGGATTTTTTTGTGAAATATAGAGGCCCTTCCGGTGGGTCCCAACTATCAGGTGGAGGAATCATTATTTTGCGTGTAATAAGGAGGAATTTCCTTATGTGCGGCCGTGGACTCAGCTGTCAGCCTCTCAGTACAGTTCACGACCGATGGAGGTCGTTCGTTGACCACGTTGACCAGGCCGTGCTGAGAGCACCATGGCGGTGGACGACGGCGAGGCCTAGGAAGGGAACGACACGGAGCTGGGGAAGACTTGGCAATGGTTGCCCATGCGGTGGGGAGTACGAGGGTTTACTGGTCCGGCTATCGTTGCAGAAAATAATAGGAGGTGTGGGTGAGTAGAGGAATGGCCTGGCCAGCAATGAAGTAGGGTGGGGAGGTGCGGCCTGTGCGGCAGCACAGCCAGCCACGGGAGGCGGGAGTAGGCAGTCCCACCAGAGCTGGTTTGGGCGGCTGGAGCAAGAAGATCAGATATTGAAGAAGCAGCACGGCCGTTGGATTAACATCCAACAGTCACTGCTACTACAATCGTTTGTGGACTAAGTTGACAAAGCCAAAGTACATGTCAACCTAGTAGACCCACAAGTCAGCCTCCAAATCTGTCCCAAACAGCATACAGCCTGAAATTTCTAACCAGATTCAAATTAATTTTAAATCTAAATATACCTTAATTTAAATTCAATGAAATTTTACCCGCACAAAAACAATGAATTTTAAAATATCAAAATCCGAAAGAAAACAATATTTTGGAACTAATTGTCTATTTGCTGTATTTTTTCATTTTACAGGCCATTTATTATTACTTATAGCCCATTTCTTATTACCTATAGCCCATTTCTTATTACTTATAGCCCATTTTCTGGGCAAAATGCACCCCTCCTCGTCTTGAAGGATTTCCGGCCCAGCAGGGCATAGAAAAGCAAGTAGGCCTATGTTGGTTATTCTGCAAAAAACAAAATAGCTGGCTAGCCATTTTTCAGAAAGGAAAAAAACAAACTGGGTTGGTCATGTGCTAAACATATGAAATAAAAGCCTGGGCTAGACGGGCCATGGGTCCCGCACAACCCAGTTGATACCCTTCTCCGTCCCGAAAAAACAAAATTACTGCGCGCTGCTGGGTACCTACTGTCATCCTCACCATGTACAATAACCTCCTTATTCCTCTCGGTTTTTGACCATGTTGACAACACCGGAGGGCGGCACCACGGCGAGTGAACCAAGGAGGAGGATGATGGTGAGGCCTCGGACGAGAATGAACAGGAGTCGGGGAAGATCACAGCCAGCCGTGGGAGGCGGGAGCAGGCGGTCCCGTCGGCGCTGGTTTGGCTTTGGCGGCTCGAGGAAGAAGAGACTGAAGAAACGCGACAGACGTTGAGTGTCAATCCAATGTTCAAGGTTGGCACAATCGTTTGTTGACTAAGAGGACACCAAGTAGCATACTTTTTTATATATAGGAAGAAAACTGCGAGGAAAATGCGTTCGTCTGCCGTCCTCCTCACAGGGAACGTTTGCCACATAAGTGACTAGCACCCTTGGTTTTCAACCGAGAGGTCTTGGGTTCGAGTCCCAGGAACTCTCAATTTTGTCCTCCTTCCTTCCTCGAAAAAAAGGGAAAGAAAATCAAAGAGTTGGGAAGCCGTACAGAACAAGCTAGTGTACCAGTAAAGAGACGTTGCCGAGTTTTAGGAAAAAGAGAGGTGTGCTCCTGTAGCTGGTTCGAATCCAAACCTAGACTATGACTATATATGGTGCTATGCTACTTTGCAAGTAACGAAACTGACATATCCAACGTTCGCTTCTCCTCTTCTCTACTTACTCTGCCTAGCATCAGAAGCTCTGGCCGCAGCAACCATGTCCGCTGGCTGCTCGTCCACCTGCTCTTCAGCAGGCAACAACCAGATATGTGCCAAGTCGCCACCCTTACCATCGCCTGTGGGTCTCATCACACCCCCGCCGGCACGTGCACCGCAGCCGATTGCTCATCGCAACCCGCTGTCGTTGGTGTGGTGCCACTACTGCAAATCACGCAGAGTCATCCATCGCGTCTCAACCACAATCCTCAACCCTGGCCGAGTCTTCTACAAATGCCCGAATCATGGGGTAATAATATGTTTAAGTGTTGTTCTACTGCTTTAAGTTGCTGATTTTTTTAATAGTTTGGTTGATGATCTTCCAATTTGATTCGTGCTGAAAACGGAAGATTCGTGTGATTTGTATTTCTAGGAAGTTGCTGATGTGGGGGAATGCAACTATGCTGATTGGTTAGCCGAGGAATTCCAATACCAGCAGGTTGGGGTGTTGGACAAGTAACTGAAGGAACGGCAGAAGAGGAAGATGCAGAGCAGAAGGTTAAAGATGCAGTTCCTCTGATCATGGCCAAGCAACAGCTGCTGAACGGCCTTGACAGCAATGAGGAGATGAAAGAGCTTGTGAAGATAATGGGCAAAATCGATGTGCTCTGTAGGATGATTGTCTCTTTATTTGCAGTGTATGTAGCACTTGTGATGTATTCAGTGGCTACGACATGAGAACTTTGCTGAAACTAGTAATGAATGAAACCTGTGTAGCAGGTTGGGCGTAGTGTTGTAAACATCTAATGATTTCTATTAACGGAAATCAGGGGGTATCCCATTTTGCTCATAAATAAATAAATAGCAGAGGCCCTGTCGGGTCAGCTTTGTTCTCATCCGAAGATGTCGAGCAAATTGCAGTCCAACAGCAAACTATGTCATCAAATTCAAGTTTCACAGCCAAATATGAGTACAACTAAACAACAATGTCATCATGTTTTAGTTGTCATACAATCACCAAACACAAATCAGCATACATAACAAGTGATGTTCTCATAGCAAAATACTAAATAACATGTTCATCACGTTTCAGTTGTCATAGCAAACACAATTTCACATAGTAGATAAAAAAACGTCTTCTGACAGGCAAATACGACAAAAGCAATGTAATCATCATCCACAGCAGTAACGTCAACATCTTCGCCATGTGTATCAGTCTGAATCGTAATTCCCCATGGTGTCATCTTCTTCTTCGTCCTCAACGTCCTCCAATGTTGGCTTCTTCTTGATCAACTCTTGTATGTCCATAGCACGACAGGCAATCTTTTCGCCGGTGTCATTGACGTGATGGTTCTCAAAGATATTAGGAACATCTGTGTTATCTTGTACATCAGGAGCAGTGTAAGCATCATCTTGTTGTGCAACTTCATTAAACGAAATCCTCTGCTCAAACCTTTGCAATACTCTCCAGTCATCACTACGTGCAAATGTGTCTTCCAAGAAAAATATCTATGTTGCTTGATTTGCCAAAATAAAAGGCTCGTTGGTCTGGTACGCCACCTTGACATTGATGGATTTGAAATAATCATCAGATCTGGGTTTTGCGATCCTGGAAAACAGGTTATACCAACGACAGCACAATAGAACCACACACCGATGATCCTCGAAACTGGAGATATACTGCAACTGAACAATGTCTGTTATGTTAGCATACATTTCAGTTATCTCTTTGTCATACGTATCTGTGCTCATGATGGCACTGTTTTGTGTCTTCCTGCCTTCGTCTCGTGCAAGGGTGTTGTAGCGCACATCTCCAACAACGCAAGATTCATAATGTCTTACCCGAGTATCAGGACCCATTGCTAGTGAGTAAAGGGCATCATCAACTGCCTGCCCATCCTCCCGCATCTTCTTAACCTATGGTTAGAAAATAGACAAACTGATCATCATATGTACTCAATATATTAAAAAAACTAGCAGTGCACTTCAAAAGCTTACATGGTTCTTGAACCATTTCGCAAATCCTGCCATAACCAGTTTGTCAATGTTTCTTGGATTTTGCGGCAGTAACTCCTCTTTGTAGATGCTGCACAACATAGTGATCACGTCAAACACCTAAATATATAAGAATGTGCTGCAAGTTTAGTAGATTACGATGTATAAGCTGCAGTACTGCACTTACTTGATATAAGGTAGTATCTCAGGACAGTTATTCAACACATACCAAACCATTTTGTCCAAATCTTTAGGTTTGTCCTCTTGTCGACTCTTCCCTGTAACTCGAACAGAACAATCGAAAACATTGAGCCCGGGATTGTCTTCACCCACCTCTTTGCTAAGCTGATCAGCTGTTTCAATGTATTTTGAGCAGAATGTCAACGCTTTTGTAGCAATGTAGGCCTCTGCAATGGAACCCTCGGGTCTAGCTCTATTCCTAACATAGCGCTTGAAAGTGCCTAGCCGCCTTTCAATAGGGTACATCCAGCCATACTGTACTGGACCTCTAAGTAGTGCCTCATCAGGTAGATGAATAGCCAAATGCACCATCACATCAAAGAAGGCTGGAGGATATATCTCAAGGTCGCATAGGATAGTTGGTATCTTGTCTCTAAGACGCTCCAAAGCATATATCCTGATATTTCTACTGCAGAGTTCCCTGAAGAATTGTCCCAACTCTGCAACTGCTCTGTATAAGTCAGGGCGGCCCAATCCTCTAAGGATAACAGGTAAAACCCTTTGAAGTAGGACGTGGCAGTCATGAGTTTTTAACCCTTGTACCTTGTTTCCATCTGCACTGACTCTCCTTTCAGGGTTGGAAGCAAATCCATGTGGGAATCTCACACGTGACAGGACCTTGCAGAATTCTTTTCTTTTTACCTTGTCCAAGACGTACATAGCTGGTGCCATATCCCGTGGTTTACCTTCATCTTGCACCTGCAAATCCTTACTAATACCTAGGTGTGTCAAATCAATCCTAGATTTTATGGTATCTTTCGTGTTGCCTTCAATATTAAGAAGTGTGCTGATAATGTTGTCACATATATTTTTCTTGGTGTGCATCACATCAAGATTATGCCGCAGATCCAAGTCTTTCCAATACTCCAAGTCCCACAAAGTGGACCTGCGGGTAAACAATAGTATCTCTTCTGCCCTGCCACGCTTCCTTTTCCCGCTGCCATTACCGGGATGGTTTCCTGGTGTAATATGTCTGACCTTCTCTAATTCCACTTGCAACTCATCAGCGGTGAGCGTCTTTGGCGCATCACGGTTTTCATGCTTTGCATTGAAAACATGTCTTCAGTATTTTCTAGGCTGCGGCTTGTCCTTGGCAAGGAAATGACGGTGTCCAATGTAACAAATCTTGCTAAGTATTGCGTATGACAGCGGATTCCTGTCACAGCAAACACATGCATTGTAACCATGTGTCGTTCACCCTGACATAGTGCCCAAAGCCAGATAATCATGGATGCACCAAATTATAACAGCACGCAGAAAGAAATCAACCGGTGGGCTGCTATATAGGTCTCGAGTGAGAACACCCTTCCATAGTTGTTGAAGTTCCTCCACAAGAGGCTCCATGAACAAATCAAAATCCTTTCCAGGACTTTTTGGACCTGGGATGAGCAAGGCCATCATGTAGTTTGATTCTTTGGTGCAGACATTTGGAGGCATGTTGTGAGGGATAACAAGCACTGGCCACATGCCATATGTGGCGCTCTCGTGGCCAAATGGGTTAAATCCATCTGAAGCTAAGCCAAGTCTTTGTGTTTATCATTGAAGCTTTTCCACTCACTACCATGAGATGGATGGCTCATTACATTCTGATCTCTGTACTACTGGTTCCTAGAATGCCACAGTACATCCTCTCTTGTTTCACCATCATGAAACAACCTCTGCAATCTTGGTGTAATTGGAAAATGTCTCAGAACATTATGAGGAATCCTTTTCACAACATCACCATCTTTCCATCTTGATCATTTGCATTTCGGGCATTCACTTAAGTTGGCATAATCCTTCCAGAACAAAACACAATTATTCTTACAAACATGGATCATATCATATCCAATTCCAACTGCACGAAGGAAATTCTTCATTTTACTGTAGGTGTGTGGCAGCTCAGACGCATCTGGGAAAGATTTGCAGAAAGCAGCCAACATTGCATCGAATGATTTGTTGGTCATCCGCTCAGATGTCTTCACCTTAAGAAAGGTGACCATATTTGAGAATACTGACAGCTTATTTCCTGGGGTGACAGCAACGTTGCATTGTTCCAACATGTGGGCCCACCGTTTTTCTTCTACAGGTGAAAGTTCACGGAATGCACGAGCATTTCATAGCATTGTTTCAATGTTGGTCAAACTCACTGGCTCCGCCACCACCACCTCCTCCTCCTCTTCCACCTGAGCATCAGGCAGATCAAGATGGTGATTAGCTGCTTCCACGTAGTTAATAACATTGACGTTCACAACTTCACCATGATGAACCCACCTAGTATATGTGACCGACATCCCATACAAGTGTAGATGATTTTGCACAGTTGACTGGGGTCTTGTAACTGAATTCATACAACTGCTACACGGACAGAGCACATCTGATTTCGGAGCACCGTACTCAGCTCTGATAAAGTTCATGAAGTTTTCAACCCCCTCGACATATGCAGTGGAGAATCTTCGAGCAGAAGTTATCCATGTCCTGTCCATCTGTTAGACATACAATAGTTCTTCTACTAGATATTACAGGAAAAATATTTATGCTTTTTTATGAAGTCCAGAAAAAAATACCTAGGTCGATGTCTAAAGCTATGGCAAGATATTTGGACGAGCAGATCTAAGTAACGAAATATATGTGAAGCTAATTCAACAAAAATATTTGAGTGCTAAATTATGGCAGGCTGTTTCAGCAGTCAATGAGGCCGAGCACACAGCCATCAAACTATCGAAGGCCATCGCAGCAACAAAGATCGAGTATAAAACAGTGTAGAGCTATTTCACCTAACAGATTGGCTACTAGACCATGGCAATCTACGTCACAATAAATATATGGCAGGATATTTTAGCAACTAATCGGCCTTGGCATGCCAAATCAGCTAGGCAGATTGAGTGCAGAACAGGGCAAGGAAGCTTCTTAAGCAGAGCATATTGACAGTAAACTACTTCGGCAAACAGTGAGATTAACAACGTCTATCAGCTAACATTCAGCGCTACACCGACATGAACATGGCCTTAGTCTAGAATGCGCATACCGCGGGAGAAGCTGACCGCCGTGCGTCTCCACATGAACGTTGCCAGCGGTGGCGGCGCTGACCGCCGTGCGCCTCCGCAAGAACGTAACCAGAGGTGGCAGCGCAGCTAGAGGACGACAGTCTATGAGAGCGTACTATGGGAGCGAGAGGATCGCCGTGCGTCCCCTCGACGAACCGCGGCACCGACGTATCGGTGCGGCGGGGAGGGAGGCTTTGGCGGAGCAAATGGAGTG